>NW_022145709.1:842232-1022657 GCF_002938485.1 Sitophilus oryzae | reverse complement strand
CTTTTCTAAATTTTTTTTTTCTTTTTTTTTTAATTTAAAAGAGCCGAGCTAAGGCCAAAACGCGTGACAACTGTCCTCTCTTTGTTCAGTACATTATAAACGCATTGTACTCTTCTTACATACGGAAATTTCGACCCAAGACTAACCTTTGGCAGTACATGTATAATTTTTACCCAAGTGAGACATCCCTCGGGCTTAAGTAATAATGTTCAGCGCAAAAACTTATACTTTTTATAAATGATATGGTTAAAGGTATTACCAAGGTGTTATTTGACTAGATTCTGGAGTGTTTACAACCTATCAATGTAGATATTTTGATGAAAAACCATATTATATATGAAATATAGATACGGAAAACCTTACCTACAGGGTGTCCCAATATTTCGTGGACATAGTGCTAATGCGTATTTTTGGAATTAAGATAAGTTCATTGGACACAATTTACCTCTATACGAAAGTGCTTCGCTTGTCCCTTAGAGGGCCTCAAACTTCAAAAAAATAAACACATTTTTTAAGATATTTTAAGAACCGTTATTCCGATTTGAATGAAATTTGGGGCACTTATATTTTGCAAAGCGGTTTAACATTTGACTTTCCCAAAAATCAAGAAAAAGTACGGGAAGGGTGGAAACTACTCCCACCCCAAAATAAATTTTAGTATAAATATTTTCCAACTCCATCGACGACCGATTTTTTTCGTAAAATGGTCCTTCTAGTATTTACTACTTTTTGTCTCTTCTAAAAAAATACGATACCGCACATTCTTTTTCAGGAAAAAAATATTTTTCCGAATCTGACTTCCAAAAGATATTTCATGTCCCATCAGGCTATGTAGTCGTATAAAATAAATAATAATCTAGTTGGCGAAAATATGAAATTTTATGCAAGTATCACAAATTATATTTGACAATAATGCCGGGACCCTATTGGCCAACACGCCACGCCACGCCACGCCATGAAGATCTGTGCGTATGCTTTTTCCATTTAATTACATGTATTGCGTACACACTAGGCAACACGCAACCCCACGTCACGCCACGTCACGCCACGTCACGCCACCCCACGTCACTCCACCACACGTCACGCCATCCCACGTCACGCCACCTCATGCCATCCCAAGTGTGATGGGCGATTCGTTTGCCCCAGATCTCATGTGTACACTCTTTCCCACGTCGCAACACGAGGGTTCACCTGGAATAGCGTGGCGTCGCGTCGCGTCGCGTGGCGAGTGGCCAAATGGAGTCCCGGCTTAAGCCTCATAAATTTTAAAATAATTAACGTTCGGGTTTATTTTTGATTGATGTCCTCTAACGGACAAACAAAGCATTTTTGTATAGATTTAATTTGATTCAAAAAATACCTAGTTGTTCTATGTCTAGGGATTTGTAGGTCTGCTGTGAAAAAAAAAATTCAAAAACTATGCGATCGATGTAGCGTTTTTTACAAAACAAAAAATGTAGTAAATACAAAGAATTTATAATTAAAATATTCTTTGGTAAATACTAGGAGGACCATTTTACAAAAAAAAGTCAGTCGGTGGAGTTGGAAAATATTTCTACTACTAAAATTTATGTAGAGGTGGGGGTAGTTTTTACCCTTCCCATACTTTTTCATGATTTTTGTGAAAGTCGAATGTTAAAGCGCTTAGCAAAACATAGGCACCCCAAATTCCATTCAAATCGAAATTTCGGTACTAAAAAATGTGTTTATATTTTTAAAGTTCGATGCCCTCTAATGGACAAACGAACCACTTATGTATCTCACCAATGAACTTATTTTGATTCCAAAAATACGCAGTAGTTCTATGTCCACGGAATATTGGGAGACCCTGTATACGCGAAAAAGTGATTTCTTTAAAAAAAAATTATAGGCGAGACAAATAAAATAAAGTCAAAAGATAGCAATTGTCTTCATAACTGTAACAAGTGATAAATATTTTACAATTATTACCGAGAGATAGCTATACAAATCTAAAAATGAAAGGAACAATAATCCATTTAATTGGTACTGTCAATTAACCTTGAGAAAACAATCCAGTATGTTATATGGTTATGAATTGCTTTTATCGGAGGGGGGCTTTAATCCTAGGGAGGCCATTACCCCCCTTGGATAAAAATCATTGTTAGATGTTAAATGAAACTGGTTTAAGGGAAATTTCACTTTTTCCTTTTGAAATATTCACTTAGACTAATCATTAGACTGACACGACATCTAAATAGATAAATTCTTTGCAATTTTAACGACGTACAATAAGTTATGCATAGTGGTTTTTAAACGCTAGTAATTTGTAAAAATTGTTTTTAGGGTTCGATGTCTCAAAAGGAAAAAACGAAGCCTTTACCCTTACAGGATCACTTTGTTGTCTGTCCGTCCGTCTGTCATTAGCGTAACTAGCAATTTATCCTGGAGTGGGCCTGGGGGGGGCTTGGTGTTGGCCCAGGGGGGGCCTAGAGCTCTTGTTTTTTTAAAAATGAAAAATAATTTTAAAAAGCACATTTTTTGAATAAAACGTTTACATGAATTTCTCTATCAATAAATTTCATAGACTTGGTTATCAAACCGTGTTCCCGTAGATTACTTAAATACCTACAAATTTTCAAAAAAAAAATTAACTCATTTTTTGAACACAACAAAATAATATTAACTAAACAAAACTAGAAAACGTCATTTTTACTGCATCACAAGCAAATAAAAATTAATACGTAGCCAAGAGTCATAATTCAGGATTTCTCTGGGAGGTGCCCAGCAGTACCTGGGGGGCGGCACCCCTGTAGTTACGCCAATGCCGTCTGTCAAATCAAACCCTTTATCTGGGGAACGCATGGAGATATCCAGTTGAAATTAAAACCATATGCTCAGGTCTACAATCTCGTGAAGCTGTGAAAAAAATGCAACTTCTAAGTTAACGTAAAAAAGATACGGCCGTTTATGCCACAAAAACGTAATATTTCGACACTCTCAAGAGAATTAAAATTCATAACGGGTGCGTCCCAAAAGTAGCTCACCCCTATAACACTTTTTTTATTTTTTCAGATAAAAAAAAAACGAGATTTGGTATGTTAGTATATGACGTATTCAATTCCCTTCGGCCACTTTCTGTTTCACCGGAAATGACTACAACCATAGACTTAAAATAAAATATAGACTACACTATTTACATCTCAACGCGGACAAATAACCTTTTTTGTACACATGTTTACTTCTGGGTACAGTCGACCGAGCCTTCCTCATCCAGCCTATGTTGTCACGTCTTTAATATTATCAATATTTTTTTCTTGTTATACACATATATTGAGATATTAATACTACAGTTTAATAAAGTAGGTTTTAATATTCCAGAGATGTATTAAATAGTCCTTATACTACTAAATTATAAGTCGGATACTGTTTAAAAAGGATAAGTTCTTTACAATATGACAACACCGATTAGAGGCGAGGGAGCCTATTCATTCATTTATTACCTTGTAGTACGTGTCGCACGTGTGCGGTAAAGCTTTGTTGCCGCTATCTCCCCGGCTGTATTAACGCATTTTCTTAGCTTGTAGTGCTTAAGTGTTTATTTTATTGACTTTTTCTGTTCAAGAACTATAAAATATGGTTCGCCAGTGCCAAATTTGCAAGAAATTTGACTTAAATAATCCATTTAAGTCTTGAAACGACTTTTGACCGGTAGGCAACTCTCAATTTACCCATTGGGAGTCAGTGGCGTTGTTGTAGAAAGGCGCTTATTTAGATAATATTTTAGTAAAATGTAAAATCTGAATTTTTTCTCTTACATTACATTATTTACTTACTTACATTGTAACAAAATCATAATTATAACCCTGTTAATAATTAATAATGTTTTTATTAAAAATATATTCCGGTTTATTCTAAAATTATCTTCAGAATCTAAAATAACATACAAGAATTTTAAAATGATATTACATTATGAAACAATATTTTTTAATATACCGGGTCGTCTCAAAAGTGGCTAACCCTATAACTTTTTTATTTTTTCATATAAAAACAGATTTGTATGTTAGTAGGTATATGACATAAATTGATTTATTGACGTATTCAATTGTTTTTGGTCTCTTCCTGTTTCACCGAAATGATTACATCTTTTGATTTTTAAAGGCACCCTCGGTATATTGCTACTTTATTCGATAAAAAATGACACTCTGAATAGAATGACATATCATATGTCAACTTTTGACATTGTCGCTTAAAAACATATCCTATTTTAAATTTCAATCCAGTTTTTTTCAATCCACTAAGTTTTAATCAAGGAACCTTGGAAAAATAGTTCTGATCGTCTAATAGGTTTCGTGTCTTGTCTAGGCCGGTTAAAAGATGTACAAATCGTATTTTTAATCATACATATGTCAATTTTTTCAAATGGAACAAGGGTGACTCATTAGCATATTTGGAAAAAGCATTTTTTTATGAATATATTGATACCACACACTTGGTATTTCGAGTCAAATTGTCGTTATGAACCGCGTGTTACAATTACAATTAAACCATATGCGAAAATGTCAAAAGTTGACATATGATATTTCATTCTATTCAGAGTGTCATTTTCTATCGAATAAAGTAGAAATATACCGAGGGTGCCGTTTAAAAATTAAAAGTTATAGTCATTTCCGGTGACACAGGAAGTGACCAAAAACAATTGAATGCGTCAATCAATCCTAATTTATTTCATATACTAACATACTAAATCTTGTTTTTTTATTTGAAAATATAAAAAAATTATGGGGATGAGCCACTTTTGAGCCGCACCCGGTATAATAAAGACAGTACCGAGTTAAATAAATGTAGTTTTTATTTTATCCACTTCCTATCACCTTCCTTGCTTTAATGGAACAGATTTATGTTTTCTCTAATTTACATAATAAGACATCACTTAACTAGAAAAAAAATTACAACAATCATTTTTTTTTCTCTCCCTGTCGCCGATTCTATTATATCTGTGGAATAGATCCGGTTTTGATTAATATTAGGGGTTGTAAATGTTTGACTAAAATTAATAATTTATTATTAATTTCAAAAATTACGTAATTTCGATTATAAAATTTCTTCTATAACGTGTATTTTATTATGTTTATCCTTTTCGGACTCTAAGACGTTTTTTCTAAACTTTTATGTAAAAAACCTGTCCTAAATCTTAATAAAATATAAAAACGTTTAAATACGATATATTTTTAATTTACTTATAGCTTCATTAAAATAAAAAAATTACCCGGCTATGATACGGAGAGTTCAGGTGTACTTGAGAAACGAAAGACAGTGTTGTGTTTCTCGGCAGAGTCGTCAGGGAACGACCGTTGACAGAGACAACCTATCTATCGCTCGTGTCGCACTCGTTATAACCTAAAACAATAACACAACAATAACAAGACAGTATCTGACCGCATGTTCCAGCTATTTATGAATGAGATGCTCAGTCTATATTTTATTTTAAGTCTATGACTACAACTTTTTTTACCATATTCGATAGAAAATGACACTCACAATGAATAGAATGACATATCATATGTCAACTTTTGACATTTTTGCTTAAAACAAAATAGTATTTTAAATTCATATTTAGAGTGCCATGGCTGTGTTAAAAACAGTAATTTTTAATCAAGGAGCCTTGGAAAAAAAACTTTGATCGTCTGATGTTTTTAGTGTCTTGTCCTGGCCGGCTAAAATATACCCAAATTGAATTTTTAATCATAGTTCCATTTTTTCAAATGGAACGGGGGTGGCCCATTATCATATTTGGAAAAAGCATTTTTTTACGAATAATTTGGTACCAGACAATGGTATTGGTATTTCGAGTCAAAAAATTGTCGCTATGAATCATGTTGCAATTGCATGTTGCAATTTCAAATAAACCACATTCGAAAATGTCAAAAGTTGACATATGATATGTCATTCTATTCAGAGTGTCATTTTCTATTGAATAAAGTAACAAAATACCGAGGTTGCCATTTGAAAATCAAAAGTTGTAGTAATTTCCTGTGAAACAGGAAGTGACCGAAAACAATTATTGAATACGTCAATCAATCCAATTTATGTCATACCTATACTAACATACCAAATCTCGGTTTTTTATCTGAAGAAATAAAAAAGTTATAGAGGTGAGCCACTTTTGAGACGCATCCGGTAGGGTATTTTCCGTTGACTTAGAACTACGAAATTTGGCAAGTAATACCGTCTTAGGAAAAAATCAGAAAACAACACAATGTAGTCTTTATTTAAAGTACCTAATCAATCATCGAGGTTAAGCAATTCTAGATTTTTTAAACTTATTACAAATTCTCTCCTTTTTTTTTAGAATCCCATACTTTACGATAACGCTTACATCAACGTCGAAGACCACAAGGAATCCATTCTCAAAACCTACGCCCTGATGGAAAAATTCCTACGTTCCTACCCTTGGATAGCTGGAAAAAGGGTCACCATCGCGGATCTGAGTCTGATCCCATCCATAACATCACTGAACGTGATCGTACCGATCGACAAAGAGGATTATCCCAACTTGGCCAAGTGGATAGAAAAAGCCGAAACCCTGCCTTGTTACGTGGAAAACCAGAACGGTTTGAATCTTCTGAGAGATTTGTTGAGTAACCGTTGTTGTTGTCCCTGTTGAACCTTGAAAGCAACAGAGAAAACTTTTATGAATGTTTATAATCTTAGGCTAAGTATAAGTAGGACGAACTAAAAGGTTTATAATATACCTCCTAGATGTAATTTTTAAAGCTCGATTATTGTCAGTGTTCAGTTATATAGGGATTGGAGTTGAATTATTAAAAATTTAAAAAAAAAACATAAAATGTTATCAATTTCAACTACTACTAAACCGTGTACTTCAGTGTTGTCATGTCATAAATATCACGTAACACTTTCAGGGACTTTTTTCCATTTTATTATATCTGGCAAGTTTATTTTGGTTCAATTTTGATTTGAGAAAAATCATTGAAATATCGAAATGTTTGTTTTTATGCAAAAATCATCAATACATTTGTTAATGAATTTTACATAAGGAATATAATTCGTTAAATAAATGAATTATATATAATAATAAAGTAGTAGTGTATAAAATTTAAGTCAATTTTATAATGACCGATTTCTATATTTACCTATATGGAATGACATTTTAATTCAGTCAGACAATTAATTGTTTCTTATCAAAAATTGAAATAAATTATAATTATTGTGATATGTATATCAAAAAATTAAGAAAAATAATAATAAAAAAAAAGAATTTAAACTATATTGTTTTATTAAGAGTAAAAATGATACTTTTTGTTCCGAGGCAAAAATAGTATATTGTTTTATTAGGAGTAAAAATCATGTAAAAATGACGCTTGAGGAAAAAATGACACTTGTAAGTTTGATTTAGCTTGGTTGACATACATTTGATTTGGTTGACATACAGCCGAAGCACAAAAAGTCATTTTTACTCTGAATAGAACATACTATTTTTTTTCAAACGCCACAAATAATTTTTTAAACAATTTCAAATGTTCCAAATAATATAGACGATTTAAAAGTCATAGGCGTAAAAGTGATTTACTTTTATGCTTAGGCGTTAAAATGACTTTTTTTATTGTTAATCACGTCGCAAAAATTAATACTTTTGTGACGTGTGAAAAAAAAAGAATATTGTTGTCTGCAACTGTCCTGCTGAATGGGATTGTTATAATTTCATAGATTAATTATTGTTAAAGATTGTTGTATGTAGATGTCGGTAGCGATTATTTTTCTTATGTAAAATTTATTCTAAACTTTTTAGTGCCAGTCTTATCTGTTATATAACACATTAAACTTTTTATAGCTTTACTTTGTGTTGATATTGTTTCTGTATGTTTTTAGTTTTAAATATATCTAAGTGTTATAATTTTTTGGTTTGGTTTGACATTTTTATAGTACTAATCAAATCTAAATCAAAAATTAAACTTTTCCAAAAAAGAGAACAAATTTTCTTTTTACATTTATAAAGAATTGTCATACGACATAGTGTAGAGGTTATTTGCCACTTACTATACTTTTTATATTATGAATAGTGATGTTGATTTAGTGATTAGCAGAATTTGCTCTCGCGGAGTTCAGCGTGGATGCATCTTCTGTATTTTTTTGTTTTATGACACATGGTAATTTTAAAAATTGCCAAGATAAAACATGTAAAAAATAAGAATATTATTAAAAGGAACTTTGTTACAAGTTCATAACAGATAGCAAAAATATCACATCTATGTGTTAATTTTAATAAATAAATATATACTTTCAAAAAATACATTTTCTGAAAAAGAACTTAAAAATTGTATTTTTTTCTTATGAATAAATTATTTTTAATTTATTTTTCTATTATTTACAGGGCAGTAAATAATAAAAATATGACTATTTGCGAGACAGTAAAAAATACTAAAAATCGAATAGATAATTTCCCATTTTATCGAACCAGAAAGGTGCCCGAAAAAAATAAATTTTTTTTTAGTATTATGTTGCTTTGGTTTGATTTGTTTTTTTATTAGAACTCGAAATTTCGGGGAATTTTTATTTCGGTAAATTTGTGTGTATTTCTGTAATTCGGCGATTTTGTTTTCGGGCAACTCTCTTTTCGGGTAATTATTTTTCAGTCAATTGCTTTCGGGGAATTCTCCTTTATTGTTTTCGGTCAATTTTCCTAGATTCCTTGAAAATATTGTATTAGTGATTGTTAATATTTACTGTGCTTTATGTAAAAGAAATATGATTTTGAAAACGTTCCGAAAAATATACCAAAAACTGAAATTTTCTGAAAATCCTTGTATCTTTAAACTGATAAAAAAAAACTTTCTAAAACATAAAATATTTTTAAAACATAAAATGTTTTTTTATTATCATTTTTATAACGTTCTCTCCATTTTTTAATTCTCCATCTAACAAAGAAATAATAACAGGGCGTTCCATTAAAAACTATTTATAATATAATAAAATTTAATTTAAAATTATTTTATATTCTAGAAAGTTTGGCGTAGAATTTTGAACACCTTGTATTGTTTAAGATTACGATATTTAAAGCAAAGTAAGTATAGACGAACTATAGTAAATACCTAGTATAGTTTTGATTTCAGGACGTCTCTTGTATTTTTATTTAAAAAAAAGGCTGAAAAATATATATTTTTTATTTATTTATTAATATTTCTGAAACCATCAAAACATATTTAATAATATCTTAGGATTTGTAGGGTGATTAGAAAGGAAGCCAAAAATGCAATAATATACAGGGTGTTTAAAAAATACCATACTGATCCACTCTCACTTTTTGAGCCACCCTGTAGAATTTAAAATATTTTCCTGAAATACATCCTAATACATACTTTAGGTTGGCACTTATCCAAAATTTCTAAGTTTTTTATTATAGAAGCTACAGATGCCCGACGCATTGTTGCCGGACACGTATAAAGTAGTAGGAAGAACTTTGAACCGTGGCAACCCCGATTTGCGGCAACTTTTTGATTGGCACCCTGTTAAAAGTGTATTATTTCCATTAATTATTCATAAATATTCGTAAAAATTAGGTTTTGATTAAAAATATGATGAGCGTAATAATCCTGCAGCCGGATCCTGTTCTATACATAAAGCAACAACATATTTAAAATAATGGTTTCGTAAATTTAATAATAAACAGTCGAGTCGTATTAATTAAAATAATTTAAAGCAAAAAGTGAGAAATAATTTAACTGTTTTATTAAACTAAAGCGTTATATTTTTATACATCAAAATCAAACAAATGGTTATAAAAAGATTTGCAAATTTAATCCCACTTTATAATACCGTCTACAAACAATTTAATCGAAAACAAAATCCGTCTCGACAATAAAATTATTGTTATAAAACTTTTCCAAACAATGTCGTTTAAATAATGTAAATATACCGACACCATTATGTAACCACTATAAACAAAAAAAGTATTAACATTCATATACTAAAAATGTGGTAAATGTAAATGAACCGAGCTATATTATCGTTTTGCTACACCGCCGCGGTCAGTTCAAGCTCGAAAATGGCTATAAAACTATATTATTTCGAGGCTGCTCCACCTGTCAGATCAGTGTTGATGACTATTAAAGCTCTAGGACTTTCTGTGGACTTAATTAGGCTTAATCTGTCGGAGAAGGAACAATTGGCAGAGAGTTATTTAAAGGTATGTATGAAATGATTGAATGAGAGATTACTTTTGTCGAGACGCTTTTTAAATAAATTGATGGGGGTCAATCCGGGGTCAATATAGATTAGTTTTTGTTTCTGAAAAATGACGATAGATGATGCTAGATGTTTTAAAAATATTTTGATAGATATACCGGGTGTTTTTTAAAAGTGGCTCCCATCTATATTTTGTTTCATTTTTTTTCAGATAAAAAAGACATATAGTATGGTCACAAATTAACTACAACAGATGCGAAAGAACACCGAATTACGCGTTCAGGTTTCTGTGACCTTCAGAAAGAGTTCATAGACAATCCGCATCAATGTATAGTTTGGGTTATTATTTGTTTGGGTGAAAATCATCTGCACCAATATGTTATCGAGGCATATAATCTCACAGTAATTTAATAGATTGCTCGTCATATTATATCAGTTCGTAGGAGATTAGGAAAAAAAAGATATTTATAGTATAAAAAATTAATTTATTTAACAAAATTTAATTAAAGATGTGACGAAATAGTTACTTTTCTATTGGTTCTATCGGACTTTTTTCGACTATATAAATCTTTATTTTTTGTAAACTTTAATGCATAAAATATTTTCAATCTAATAAATAATTTAATGATGTAAATAAGAGGAAATTTCTCACATGGGTGGTCAAATTCTATAGTTTTCATTATATCAAACAGCCTCTGAATGTTTTCTTCAGTGCAAAACTCATCAAAATTTAATATAAATAATTTTTCCATTTCCAGTAAATAAGATGAACAAATTTTTCCACTTTCATGATCAAAGGCTTTTAAATGGGTAAATAATTTGGACTTATCCAGAGATTCGGATTCTTTTGCAAATTTTAGGCAAATATCACATTGATGTATTTGAAGACCCTTTTAATTGATGTAGTCAAACATAATTAAAGGCATTTTGAGTTGAAAACATTTCTCAGAGGCTGTTTGATATAATGAAAACTATAGAATTTGACCACCCAAATTTCCTCTTAATTACATCATTAAATGATTTATTAGATTGAAAATATTTGATGTATTAAAGTTTACAAATAAAGATTTATATAGTCGAAAAAAGTCCGATAGAACCAATAGAAAGGTACTATTTTGTCACATTTTTAATTAAATTTTGTTAAATAAATTAATTTTTTATACTATAAATATCTTTTTTTTTCTTATAAATAAACACATTTGTATCCCATTTTAAATAAGATATACAAATTACCAAAACTTAGAAATAACAGTTCAAAAGTTCTACAAAAATCCTATACCCGTTTTTAAAAAGCAACATATAACCACGCACTATGTCATTCCAGCAAGCGAATACGACACAGCATAGGTTTCCGGACTAAACGACTGGTGTATTTACACCACTCAATAGGCGTGTGGGGTTTGCCGAGCGGTTTCCGATGCATTCGCTTTCTTTCGCATCTGTTATAGGTAATTTGTGGTATGGTAGTAGGTATATCACATAAATCGGGATTGATTGACGTATTCAATTAGTCTCGATCACTTCCTGTTTCACCGGAAATGACTATAAATTTTGATTTTTAAACGGCACCTTCGATATTTTTTTACTTTATTTGATTGAAAATGACATTCTGAATAGAGTCGCATATCATATGTCAACGTTTGGCATTTACAATTAAGAAACATAGCGTTTTAAATTTCAATCTAGATAGAGTGCCATGGCCGTGATAAAGCCATCAATTAATATTTAATCAAGGAGCTTTGGAAAATAGATTTGATGGTGTAATGTTTTTCGTTTCATTTCTTGGCCGGTTAAAAGATGCCCAAATTTATTTTTAATCATATCTCAATTTTTTAAATTGGAACGAGAGAGGCTCATTTAGTATATTTGGAAAAAGCTTTGATAAGTACATGGTATTTGGATTCAAATTGACGTTACATTTATTGTTGTGGCACTCTAGAATCTAGAATGAAATTTAAAATACTATTTTTAAGCGAAAATGACAACAGTTGACATATCATTCTATTCTGAACATCATTTTCTATCAAATTAAGTAAAAAAAATAGCGAGGGTACTATTAAAAAATCAAAAGTTGTAGCCATTTCCGGTGAAACAGGAAGTGACCGAAAGTAATTGAAAACGTCAATCAATCCTGATTTATTTCCTATACTAATATACGAAATCTCGTTTTTTTATCTTAAAAAATAAGATATAGCGAGATATAGAACCTAAAAATGTTGTATCCTATGTTATAGGGCTTGTTTCTCTCTACAATTTTCTGTCTCACAATGTACCCTTTGTGTCCAGGAAGAGTTCATAGTTTCATAGTTGTCGATTTTCGAAAGAAATCGGTACATGCATATTATTTCGTATATTTTTCATTTTATTGATTTTATGGAAAGCACTGTTCATTAAAATGTTGTATCCTATGTTATAGGGCTTGTTTCTCTCTACAATTTTCTGTCCCACAATTGTGTCCAGGAAGAGTTCATAGTTTCATAGTTGTCGATTTTCGAAAGAAATCAGTACATGCATATTATTTCGTATATTTTTCATTTTATTGATTTTATGGAAAGCACTGTTCATTAAAATGTTGTATCTTATGTTATAGGGCTTGTTTCTCTCTACAATTTTCTGTCTCATAATGTACCGTTTGTGTCCAGGAAGAGTTCATAGTTTCATAGTTGTCGATTTTCGAAAGAAATCAGTACATGCAGTGCCTATTTTACCATAAGGCCCATAAGGCCCGTGTCTTGGGCCCGGTGGTCTGGGGGCCCGTTAAAGGTTGTAAAATATTCATAATTTTTGAATTTTATCGGAAAAGAGGGCCCGAATTTTTGCTTGAGCCTTAGGGCCCGACCAGATGAAAAATAGGCCCTGAAAGAGCATATCTTGCTATGAAAAAAAATAATAAATCCTAATATTTCTGACTTAAATTCCGGTTTGCACATTTACAGTGCTTCCTATATGACAGCGAATGCCCGTCTCTACCAGTTAGGAATTGCACTGCATCAAAGTGCACTCTAATCCCTCATCGGGCAGGACGAAAAAGGTGCCGAAGTGTGCCGTGGGTATTTGCTAAACGTATTTATTTATTAACGAACACTTTTCTTGTGTAGGTATGAATTTAACCTAGTAGATACTGTAATTTAAACTGTAGTTAATACCGTACCGAGAAAAAAAAAACGAAAATAAACAAAAATGAACCAACAAACCTAAAAAATGGTATACTTCCGAAAGAAGCTTTTTTGCGTATCTACGTTCAGAAAAAATTCTAGAATGAAAAACAGAAATTTATTTTCATGTACTCTTTTTTTGTGTCACAGTGTCACATAGGAGGCATTGGGCGCATTCAGTAAACACGTAAAATCTTAATTATTTTTGAAGTTATTATAAATAATAAACAAAATACAAGAAAAAATATATAATTTAGTTAATTTTAAATTCAAAAATTGTTGCTTTACTACCCGTAACGTATATTATACATAGTACATAGTCACTTACCAGTGAACGATTATTTCATTCTCTCGATTTTTGACCGAGATTTGCCGAGATCTACCGCACACTGCACAACTATTTTACAGCCTTTTTCGGCAAATCTCTTTTAAATCTTTCTATAATTAAGTTTTATGTCAATTTTTAGTAAATGACGTCTAGAGATTGACTTCGCCGAAATTATCATCGATTATAATTCCTCAACCGTATTTGACACCGTTCTTTTTTCTCTCAGTTACTTCTCTCAGTTTAATAATTGTGCATCAAGTGTGTGTCAGGGTAATAAGAAGGGTCACTCATAAAATAATTAACTAGAAAGAAGTGTCAACTCTGTGTTAAATCGTGGAAACACGATACGCCACCGAAAGCCTTCGTTGTCGTCTGGAGAACTAATTTTCCAATTGACAGGTTGACATGATGGCTTCATTTTATTTCCGTTTCCGGTTATTCAATGGCGGGCCTCTTTTAGTGTAAATGTATTTTGTACTCTTTCTTATCATAAATAAAACAAAACAAAATTTTATTCAAACATATTTATTTGAAATATGAGACAACGGGACTAAATAAATATAAAAAATAATGAATTGAAAGATTTCTACAGCAATTACTTAATTATATGCAATTTTAACGTAAATTAGTAAGGTATAAGCATGACTTACAGTAATTTGTAAATAAATACGCGTATTCACAGCCATCAAGGATAGAAAACGGGGGCAGACATGAAAACGGGAGCCTTATACAAAAATCTGAAAACAGAAAAACAGATTTTTTTTACTAAAATTAACAATGTAAAAATATGAAGGTATAAAATATAAATATACTGTTTAAAAAAAGCGTCCATTATTCGCAAAGAGACCTAGTTTATAAATCAAAAAGAAGCAAAAAGAGACTTTTAGTCGGATAACAATCAGATTGTATCAGTCAGATTTACTGCATAATTGACAATAAATCGCACATACTGGAGATAACTAATGTTGGCTATAGTTAAAAATGATCTTACCTTGCTGTAAATTGTTTCCATTTTCAAAATAATCGCCGATCATAAACATAAAAAAAATTTTCTTGCATCTAAAAAATACAGAAATAGTGTTTATTTACTACCTATTTTTAATATACATGGGACATACCTAGTACTGCAGAAACGTCTTTTTCTCCAGGATTGTTCATGTAATAATATATTTTATATGCTTTATTACCTTTATATTTATAAATTTATGCCGAAATATGAAATTGAATTTACAAGACAAAACTAACCGGAGAGAATTAAAATTAAGATGGCGTCGAAATTTGTTCTAGAACAAATCTGAAGTTGTCTCTGAAATCTGTCAATTCTAAATTGTGAAGTTAGACAATAGTTAGACAGAAACATTGCTGTCCTTGTCTAGGCGGCCATACTTGTCGTCAGGAGATGACAGGATTGACACTAATGACTGTTTCCAATTTTCCTATTTCACTGTCACCCCCCTGGGGTCACTTGCTAAGCTAAACGATATTATTTTTTTAGTTTCTCTTCTTCGATGACATTAATAGATTACCGTTGTACTAAATATAATGAGAATTTAAAGTGTAAAAATTAATAGATAATACTTTTTTTTTTAATTTGTTAATAACGTATGATTTTTATTACGCATCTTTTCTTTATTTAGGTGAACCCTACGCATACTGTACCAAGTTTGGATGATAATGGGTTCATTGTATGGGATAGTCACGCTATAATACAATATCTTGTGGATAAGTATGGAAGAAATGACGACCTTTATCCGAAATATTTCGAACAAAGAACAAAAGTTAACCAAATGCTCTTCTTCGATACAAGCATCTTGTTTCCGTCTTTAGCAAGATCTGTTGTAAGTTCTTTTTTTATTATGATTAATGCTTAAAGTAGAACCATTCGAATGTAAATAGTGTAGCATTACATCTCTATTGCAGTTTGTAGTCAAACATTCGACTAAAAGGGAATGTAAAAATATAAGATGATAAATCAAGAATCTGCCAAAATGAGTTCTGTCACTTCTTCTTTGGATTGGCCAAATCTACACATGGCTTCGTTCGTCAATCCCAGCAGCTTTAGATTTCTATTAAGCATAAAATGCCTTCTTAGTAGACTCACTACTGCTTTGACAGTCTTCCTGTCTGTGTTTTATTTTCTGTAGAATGTGTTTTTTCCTGTAGAATAGGGTAATTTTAAAAACATATTAACATATTTTCAATGAATTAATAAGTAAAATAAATAATTTTTAAAAATATTTCACATTTATTATTGCTATAATCTAATAAAAAATGAAATGAAAAAAAAAAGATTAAAGAAAATTCCAGGAAAGTGAAAAAAAAAATAACTTACCTATTTATTTTTCCTTTGTAAAATGCTATTGTGCTAGAATATATCGGGTGCGTCTCAAAAGTGGCTCACCCCTATAACTTTTTTTCTTTTTTCAGAAGAAAAAACGAAATTTGGTATTTTAAAATATGACATAAATTAGGATTGATTGACGCATTCAGTTGTTTTCGGTTCCTTCCCGTTCCACCGGAAATGACTACAACTTTTGATTTTTAAATGGCGCCCTCGGTATTTTTTTACTTTATTCGATAGAAAGAAGACATTCTTAATAGAATTACATATCACATGCCAACTCAGGGGCGTAGATAGGTGTATGTTATGGGGGTGGTACTATGATTAAGTCGCAAAAAAATCACCGTCGGAATTTTTTTGTCGAATTAAAACGACGGCGATTTTTTTGTCTTCAAAAATATATAAAAACATAACACAAAAATTAAAATATAGATTTGTAAATAACATAAACAAAAATGAAACAACGACGTTTATTAGTTAATTTTCTATAAACTATAAATAAAAAACTCTAAACTATCAAGAAAAAACTATAAAAACTATAAACTATAAATAAAACTACAAAACAAAATCAAGTTTTCTAGTACGCTGTTTGGAAAACCTATCAATTACAGCATCAACATTTATTTCAATATCTTTATGGATATTGATTAGAGTTAACCCCACTAATCTGTCCTGGCCAATAAGAACACTTTGTATGCTTTTAATTAGGTCGAACATATTATAAACGATAAATCAACATAATTAAAAGCATACAAAGTGTTCTTATATGTCGGATATTAATTAAAAAAAATCCTTTCATAGTCAATGACTATTTCAATTCTCGTATCCCGTCAAGCGTCAGGGGGGGGGGTACTGTCCCCCAGTACCCCCCCCCTTATCTACGCCCTTGTGCCAACTTCTGATATTCTCGCTTAAAACAAATCGTAATTTAAATTTCAATCTAGGGTTGGGTGCAATGGTTGCGTTAAAAACACTAATTTTTAATCAAGGAGCCTTGGAAAAATAAATTTGATCGTCTAATGTTTTTCGTGTCTTGTCCTGGCCGGCCCAAATCGTATTTTTATTTTTTTCAAATGGAACGAGGGTGGCTCATTAGCATATTTGAAAAAAGCTTCCTGATTTAGAGTCAAATTGTCGTTACATTTATGGGAATTTTAATGGAAGTTAAATGCTACATTTTGCTACATTTTTTTAAGGCTGTACTTAAACTGCCGTTAAACGGTAGCTTACTAAAATGCCGTTAATAGGTATGATGTCGTTGATGTGACGCACTTGACGGCTTTATGAAATATAGGAATTTTATAAGGACTAACCAACGCTATCCACCCCACCAAATAACCAACTTAACCAACGCAACTAACCTCGACACTGATAAAAAATATAAAAAACAAATATAAATTAGTAAAAATCAACCAACCCCACCAAATAACCAACTAACCAATGAATTAACACCTTCCAAATAATCACGCTAACCAACCCGCCAAATAACTAAACCAATCCAACCAAAAAGTGTGAAACCAATGCAATAAGATCACGCTATAAGCAAAAAAAATATAAAAAAGTCTTGGTCGGCGTGAGATTTGAACCACGGACCATTCGCTTACGAAGCGATAGCCTCAGCCACTGACCCACAGGTGCTCTTGCAAAATGCTTAAGGCTAGGCATTACTTTCTGCCCACAAGAACGACGTCACAATATCTATTAACGGCATTTTAGTAGGCTACCGTTTAACGGCTGTTTAAGTACATCGTTAAAAAAACAGTAGATAAGTGGTTGGTAATAGTATGGTTAATTTTGTTGTTCTAAATCTAATTTCGTTATTGTATATCATAGTTTCATGCAATTGTTACCTTGTTTTAGAGACCAGTGTTTTATAAGGGCGCTTCAGCTATACCAGAAGAAAAAGTCGCTATAATTGAAGAAGCGTTTACATTCTTAGAAACATTCCTGAAAGCACAAGAATATCTAACAGGAAATAGTCTTTCAGTCGCCGATATTTGTGCTGTATCAACTGTTTCCACTGTTGAACTATTTCATCAAGTGAACGTCTCGAAATACCCCAAACTTAAAGCCTGGCTGGATAAGATGAAAAGCCTGGATTTTTATGAAGCTAATTTGGAAGGTTTGAAGAAATTCTCTGATATGATAATGCCACTTTTGAAATCATAAAAGTATTATATTCATTTCATTAATTAATTTGTGTATTTTTGGTTTTTTATGTAACCATCTGTAATCTTTTTTATTTACTATGTTTTAAATATAGGTACATTCTAAGCGTTTTTTTAAGCCTAATTTTTTCATTAAGCCTAATTTTTTTATGAAAATAAATAAAAAAACTATAAAAACGGCAAGCCTAGCACACCCGTACCATCTTTTTCTCGAAGCAACTATATAGACCTCCCTGTAACTTCGTTGTGGATAAAGCAAGCATATTAATTTTTACTAATCAAGAGGACGTACTCTAGCTGGCTATACTGGGAGCGTCTCAAAAGTGGCTCACATCTATAACTTTTTTATTTTTTCAGATAAAAAATCACGATTTGGTATGTTATTTAATATATGACATAAATTAGGATTGTTTGACGTATTCAGTTCTTTTTGATCACTTCCTGTCTCACCAGTAAATCACTTTTGATTTTTAAATGACACCCTTGGTAAATACCTGTTACTTATACCTGTTACTTTATTCCTTTATTCGATAGAAAGTGAAACTCTGATTAGAATGACATATCATGTGTCAATTTTTGACATTTTCGAATACGGTTTATTTGAAGTGGGGTGAGATGGCTGAAAAAAGTTTCACATCTGGCAACCAATGCGCCCTTTTGGATTCAGATAGCACATAGATAGACGAGTCTAAAAAGCCCGGGACACAAATTTTTCTGGCCCTCTAGCGGTCTTGATTAGGTAATCAAAATGGCCGTCAAAATTTTGAGACACGCTTCTAGATTTCCCGTTATAATTCAATTTTCCTTTCCGATATTAACATATATTTCAGTGATTATGAATTAGGAGAAAACATGTGCTTCCCAACGGTATATTTGGTTTTATAGTTTAGGTTCACAGAACCAAAAATATTTGAATTTTTTTTTAATTTTTTTTTAATTTTAATTTTTTTCATCGCATTTTGCTAAATAACTTGAAATCAGTTACATTTAGCTAAAAACGTGTCATATGCTTTTTTGTTCGTCAGAGAATTATCTTTCTAGCGGTATATATGATTTCTATTTTTTGTCACAAACGGTTTTTGACAATTTACCAAAATATTGTAGTGTTACACATCTAGTCGTTATGGTAAAAACACAATTTATATAGATCCTGAAAAGTAATACAACGACCTAATGACTATCTAACTATCAAATGTAGTTGCTGGAATTTTTAATGTATTTGTAAAAATATACGGAAAATGGTGTTTACCCTCCTAAGTCGTGTCCCACTGTGTTTGTAACATCAGCAGTAGATAACATTGATCACAACCAGTCTTCTTCTACTGCCTTCTACTGCCGTTTCTTTCCATGGTTCAAGTGTTACTATTATTCAGCATCCTCACAGTGAAGCAACTATAGAGATTGATGATGACAGCATTCGTATCCAGCAGTGGATCAAACGAATTCTCAATGGTCTACCTGAATATTACACTACTCTTCTTGCAACTGGTAAAGTAACAAGTGACCCACCTTTGCCAACTGTCAATCCATAGTACACCGACCACGATCCTGCATTCACCACTAGGAAAGTTTTAAGTCATTGGCTTAACTCTGTCCTCCAGAGGGTGTATATTAAAGACATACAAGTATGTGCCTACGAGCATACATACAACAAGTATGTACATACGAGCACGTGCCTACAATATCGTTTGCTGCTTTTCATGCACACAATGAACCTGGTATTAAAAAATTAGGTGTAATGCGTCGTTGCTTCCACTTCTTAATGCCGAAATTGCAACGCCATCAATGGTACGTCATATGATGGATATCATAGTAATAGCTACTGCAGAATTACATGCAAATTCAAATCCAGATGTACATGCTCAATTTCTTCGTGGTAACTTTACGAGCAGCAAAACTGCTACAACTTTTTCTGCAATATCTGACGATCAGCTTTATGAATACAATAATAAAGTTATAAAAAGTGAAGATCAAACAACATATCAAACGAGCCAGAAAAAATAAATATTAAAAAAATACATTCCAAGCTAGAATTTGGAGCAACAGTCTCGTTGCACAATACACGATACCTTCACCAACCGAGTGGGGATGGATACTAACTTCGGAAGGATCATACCGACCTGTGTGGATAGCAATTCCAGAAGTTTCAAAACACTGTGTAGAACTTACCTCCTGTACTTGCCGCAAGCGATGTACATCTTGTAAATGTGTTAAAATGGGAATACGCTGTACAAAACTTTGTGTATGACTTCTGTAACTATATATAACTGTATGTTTGAAAGCTACTTTACAGTTATACCTTGAGTGTGCTTCATGTGTTCGATTTTAAAACGGAAATCAAAGTTTCGTCTTCCGAAAAAAGCTATACTTTATTTAGTTATTCATCTAAAATTAGTTATTAAATTTTTTGCTTTTTAGCAGGTACAAAACCGCTGTATTACTTTACGAAATCTATAATTTACATTGCTGCTCTAACGACTAGCTGTGCAACGCTACATTGTTTTGGCAGATTTTTAGCAACTGTTTATGATAAAATAGAAGAAATATATACCGTTGTAAAGGTAATTTTTTTGCGAAGAAAAAAGTGTAGAACACATTTTTAGCTACATATAGCGAATTTCAAGTTATTTAGAAAAATCTGACGAAAAAATTAAATTAAAAAACATTTTTTTTAAGTAACAAATATTTTTGTTATTATAAACGTAAATAATTTTGTGAAATATACCATTAAAAAGCGCGTTTCCTCCTCTTTTATGATCACTAACAATATTTGTTAATATCGAAAAGTAAAACTGACTTATAGCGGGAAATATAGAAGCGTGTCAAAAAATTTTGGCGGCCATTTTGATTAGTTCATCAAGACCGTTAGAGGGCCAGATTTGTGTCCCGGGCTTTTTATACTTCTCTATACATGTACTATCTAAATCCAAAAGGATGCATTGGTTGCCAGATGTGAAATATTTTGGCATAATTTTAAGCTAACATACCCCACTAAACATGCGATTCATAACGACAATTTGACTCAAAATACCGTGTGGTAAAAATATAAGTGTGTGTATAATATTTGCCTACTTCATTAAGACTAAAGACGAAGTGTTTGGTTGCTTTAAACAGGCTTAATCGAACAATTGTTGACGTTGTTTATCTACGTGATAGATGTATAGCAGTAGGATGACTGTATGGCTATGGAAGCTAGCTATGGAATGGCAGGAATTCAGATGTCACTAATCCAAGAATTTTTAATCTAAGAAGTCCTACCATGGTTCATGTCCCTAAGGAAAAGAGACCAAAATGAGAGAAAATATCATCAAGGTGTATTTTAGCGGGTAATAATGAGTGTACCAAAGGTTATAGGGTGTTTGCAGACTAGGGTTGCCAACTTTCAAAATAAAAAAAAATAGAGGACTAGAGGGTAAAAAAGAGGCAACTTCGCCCCAATGTCTAGAATTTACCAGAAAGTTATGCAAACGGTATGTAATTGATGATCTTTTTTACTTCCTTAAAAATATTTATACTGACGTTAATATTGACGCCGCGAGACTAACGATTTTATGGACAAATTAGACCGGTTAATTCTGCTTAAAAAAACTATTCAGGACTGTTTAGTCGGCCAAATTTGTCCATAGAAACTGCAGTTCTTGCTGTCGATTGACGGAAGTGAAATAGAAATTGAATAATACATACTCATTTGCATATGTGAATGCAAACGAGTGGAAGTGAGACTGTGAACTACAGTGACGTAATTGAGCAGTGAAATTTGGCCAAAGTACGTATTATGTATTATTTAATGGATTAAGCAATCCTGTCTATTTATCGTTTTTAGCTCTTGTGTATTGGTCTTTGACTCATGACTCTGACATTTTACTGAACACCTAAACACTGATTACACGGAAACACTTGCGACCTTACTTAGATATCTTAAAAGCAAAAAAAATCAGCTTTTGTCAGCTGATTACGCAATTGTGTAGCTTGTGGCAACCCTGTATTTAATCCAATTTATAGATTTTTAGGGGGGCGTGGTCTCGTGGCTCCCCCTCTGTATACGTCACTAACTGTGGCGATAGACGATTATTTTTTAGATTTTGAGTTTGGCATGTAAAAAAGAGGACCTTTTCAATTCGTGAGAGAAAAGAGGACATTGAGATCAAAAAGAGGACTGTCCTCTGGAATAGAGGACGGTTGGCAACCCTATTGTAGACTGTAGAAGGTTTAGGAGGGGGCTTAACCTCAGCGACCTTACGGATCTATTGTATGTTCCCCTTCCTTGAGTTATAACGGGTTATAACTCATCATACATTCTCAGGGCTTTGACAAAAGCCAGTATCTGAGACGGCTCCACAGAGACCAGCTCTCAAGGTGTACTGGTGTTTCATTTTCCCCACAGAATCTGATGCATTCGCCGTTGATTCTCAGCTTCAATCTACTGAGGTGGACGCTGAGGAGACAGTGTCCTGTTAGAAACCCCGTGACAATCCAAAGACTGTTCTTACTTAAATCAAGGAAAAGCTGTGATTTTTCTCGGTCGTAAGTTCTGACGAACTTCTTCGAGTGTCTTAGACCGTTTGAAGGATTTCCATTCTAGGTTACAGATGGAATCCTCCAGGTTCTTCAGTTCCGCTTAACGCTGGTTTCTGCTTGGAAGTTAGTAGAGTGTTCGCTTCTTTTCTAGCCAGATCGTTTGCTTTTTCATTGCCTTCAATACCTTGGTGAGCGAGCACCTAGAGTAGGAGGACTTTATTTTCTTTGCATAATTTGTTCAGCTTCTCTAGACATTCTTTGACCAACTTCGAATTGATGTTTACTGAGTTCATTGCTGTTAATGCTGCTTGACTATCGGATAAGATGTCTACTTCCTGTTTTCGATGGTTCCTATCTAAGATAAATTGTATGCATTTTTCGATAGCGTATATTTCTGTGTGAAGGATGATGGGGTAAGTGCCCATTGGTTGAGAGTATTTAGTTTTGGACTCAAATACTCCTGTCCCTGTTCTTGCTTTGGTTTTAGATGCATCAGTATACCAAGTTATGGTATCGTCTTTTACATGCTGAGCAAACGTTCCTTCCTCCCTCTTCCAATCCTTTTTATTGCTCAATACTACAGTGAGGTGTTTTTCAAAGTTGTAAATTCTTGGTATGTCATCCACTGGGAGTTAGAGGAGTGGATTTTTCTTTTTGAGGGTGTTCCAAGCTCCTGACCTGAAAATTCTCCAAGTACTTAATCCGTCAATGACCATTCTAATCATTGTTGCATTGGCATAACTACCGACGACAATGTGCAGTGGTGTTAAGTCTAAAATGGCCTCCATTGCTACTGTTGGGCATGTTTTTATAGCACATGTGATGTAAATGCATGCCAGTCTTTGTACTTTATACAGGTTTTGCCTTGCTCTTCGTTGCTCTACTTTTGTGTACCAAGCAACTGTTCCATAGGTAATCATGGGTCTTACTATCATGGTACACATCCAGCGTAAAATGCGAGGGGCGCAGGGCTTTGTGGGTATAGTAAACGCCACGAATGTTTGGGAGTGATTCATCGCTTGATGAAGTTAGAATCGACACGCGCGCTATCATTTTTACATTAAAAACGTAAATTTTTACCGCAGACGTAGGTTTTAAAGGCCCGGTCTAATCATCTGCCTGCGCTCCTCCTACTTATTCTAAAATGTCAGCGTGATTGACAAAGACGATACTATATCGCGTTTCTTTGATTGATTCGTTTTTGTGCGTCAGTCCATTGGTGTGCTTGCAGTGCGATCAATGGGGCATTCCAGTTTATATTTATAACCAAATATGGTCGCGTTCATCAGGACGTAGCGCTACTGCAGCGATCACTAATTTTCTGCTGAACGCGCCGATTAGTTGTGAGCGCTCTGGGATCAGTCGCCATTTTTTCCATCAGGTTTAAAATACGCTACGCTACCGGTGCATGATGGATTAAACGTCACATACGCCAAATATCACAAAATGGTTTGAAAAACAAAAACAAACCATTTTGTTTATTGTTCTCGGTTGATTAATCCCCTCGATTTGTGCCAAAAATGGGTGAAAACAATTTAATATGCATTACTTATGATTTTGATCTAAAAAGCGCGTTCAGCAGGACAACCAGTCGATGGCACATCGCTCACTGATCAACTTGTCCTGATGAACGCGACCTATATGTTTTGACAAGACTTTGACAGTTTGCTGGAATCCTTTTTAAGTAATTTGTTACTAATAAATATTTTTGTAATATTCATCAATAATAATAAATTTAAAATTTTATGCACAAAAACATAAACAACAGATTATATATTGATTATTATATCTTATATAAGACTTGAAACACCACGCCACTGGAATTAAGTTTTATGTGACCTTGAACAGATTAGTTCACATGGTAGCGACCAATGAATCACTCCCAAACATTCGTGGCGTTTACTATAATGTTCTTAATATGCCTATTCCAGAGAAGTTTACCGTCCAGGGTTATTCCCAGATATTTAACTTTCTGTGATGGCATAGGGTAATTGATCCAGCAAAGAAAACGGTGCTAACTAGCAGATATGTCAGACAAGCTCCAAGTGTCAGTGTCAGTGGGAGACCCTGAAGACCTAAAGAAGTGTTACAGTCGAACCAGAAGATATCGAAGTGTCGAATAAATGCAAGAAACTTGAACACGCAGTAAGTTATTTTTCTTCGAAAGATGAGGACATTCCGGAAAGAAAAACTGTAGTTCCAGTGTAAGTGGGTGACTAAGCAGAAAAGTGACAGTGAAAACTGTCACCAACTGTTGAACCAACTAAAAAGTGCGATATAGAGGTTAGTCGCTTAACGATATACACAAAAAGCAGGTATTGACTTTGACGATACTTTTTCCTTCGTTGTACGTCACTGTAATCTAAGATTATTAATGGCTTTGTCAGTATACTTAAATATAGTTCATTTATATGTAACAACAGCTTTTTAAATGGGTTTTATGGCCTTGCCTTAGGGATATAATACAAGTGGGTATGAAAGTAAGAGAGCAATTTATTAACTTAAATAGTCATCGAGGGCATGGTAAATGAGGGTTGACAAATTTCTAAGAAATACGGGATACAATAGCAATTTGGGGGCTGTTTGTATACGAAGCAAAAAAAGAAAAAGGCATCTATGAACACTGGTAGTGACATAAGTCAGTCTGTGTTGAGAATTCAATGAATGCGTTTTATTTCGTAACGGCTCCTTTTTTCTTATTTCAAACAGTTTCTAGGAGAAAGACCTAGGTCGTGATTTTTATATATAACATTCATAATGATTTAAAATATACTGATTGTGGTCTGATTAATAGCGTCAACTTTAAGGTACCTAACAAAGATTACGTTAAAAATGATTTATTTCTTTTTCTCTTATCGGTATGCTCAGTGGCACAGATATCATGTCATTTGGTGAGCTTAGGCGCATCCTATTTTTGCATCAGGATTCAAATTTAGTGTGATATAATTATAGAATTTTATTGTCATTTTTTATTATATTATTTGTTAGCTTGGTACGTTCTTTATTAAGCATGTAATTACCTTCTTGGTGTTTATAAAGAGAAATAAAATAAAATAAAATACTAAATTAAATTAATAATAATCTTATCATAAAATGATTGGAAATAAAGTTCGAATAATTTTATTTACAGTTAAAAGAAGAGTACAGAAAATTGTCTATGTCATGAATATTATAATCCGGTCCTGGTATAATAGAATACTTTATGTTCTCTGATATCAGATATGATGGAACTGCCGACTGTAATACGTCCTTGAAGTCCATGGCAATATTAAGATATTTCAATTGTAAATACAGTATAGTTTGGTATTTTTTACGGATTATTTGGTGAAAATAAAGATGGGAAAAATGAAATTGTATATTGTTTGGGGTAGTCCACCTGTAAATTCGGTATTGATGACGGCCAAAGCATTAAATATCGAATTAGAATTACACGAAATTAATTTTGAAAAACGAGAATTCAATGACGAATGGTTTTTAAAGGTAAGTAGGTTTTGGAAATACTTTAATTATGCATGAAAATTTTCACTTATAATATCACAAGAGCTTAAATTATTTTCGGAAATTTTTTTGAGGGCACGAATATTTTGAAAATTATCCCGAGTCGAAGACGAGGGATAATTTTCCTAAAATATTCGTGCCCGAAAGAAAATTTCCAGGAATAATTTAAGCTTGCGTGGTATTCGGTAAGAAAATTTCACACCTAAATTTGAAAAAAAATATTAATCCAACATGACATTTTAAAATAATTTCAATTTGTTAAGTTGGCCAAGGTATTGATGTTTTTAACATATTATGTGTTTTGTCATTTTTGTTTGCGATTCTGTCATTAAGCTATTACTAGTTTTAAAACGTCTGTACGTAGAGTAAGAAGTGTATAGCGAAATGTCGCGATTTGGAAAAGTAAACCAACAAGTCATTAAAGAAGAAATTGAAAATATAAAACCAGATAACACCCGAAAATCAAAATCAAGTGTATGGAAACAGTTTGTTGAATTTTGTTGAATCATATAGATATATCCATCATATTTCGTTAAATAGAAAAATACCAGCTTTAGTTAAATAAAGGCGGCAGAACTATATTTTTTAGAACATGGCAATTTCGAAGAAATTCATATGTAGGTATATCTAACATATTTCCTTAAATAAAAAATATTACCAACCTTAGTTACATCAAATGCTAAAACTCAAATGGGTAATATTTCAATATATAGACATTGTAGTTCATTCACATTATGATTGTAGATCTTATGTTTACCTTTTCAACTGTCAAAAAATTTCCACTAAAGTTTCGTGGTGCCTCGAAAAAATTTCCGGAAATTTTTTCAGTTGCCATGGTAACTAGTCAACATTAAAGCATGTTATTGGTTGAAAAGTAGAGGTGTGAAATTTTCACAAAAATTTTTCAAATCAAATCAACAAAACAGAAGAATTTAATAATTATTTTTTGTAAACTTTAATGATCAGAGTTAATATCTATATTCTAAACTTATATTAAATTAATTATTTTATGTTTATTATACAGGGTATCCCATTGTCCCAAAAAAGTTTTATATCAGGTTTCCTCTTTGGGATTTCGTTTTATTTTTCAATATTTTTTGCCTTTTTTTCAAACATAATAATATACCTACAATGGTTGCGCACAACACTAATGTTAATATACAGGCTGAGGAAAACTTGTATACTATAAATTTTTAAAACTAATCATACACTAAAATAGACATTGCTTCGTATACCGGGTGCATCTCAAAATAGCTCACCCCTATAACTTTATTATTTTTTCAGATAAAATAACGAGATTTGGCATGTTAGTATATGATATAAATTAGGATTATTGACGTATGACGTATTCAATTGTCTTCGGTCACTACCCGTTTCACAAGAAATGACTACAACTTTTGACTTTTAATGGCACCCTCGGTATTTTGATTGGAAAATGACACTCGAATAGAATGACATATCATATGTCAACTTTTGACATTTTTGCATATGATTTATTTGAAATTGTAACATGCGGTTTATAACGACAATTTGACTCGAAATGCCAAGTGTGTGGTACCAAATTATTCGTACAAAAATGCTTTTTCTAAATATGTTAATGAGCCACCCTCGTTCTATTTGAAAAAAATGAAATATGATTAAAAATACGATTTGGGCATTATACTCACATACCAAATCTCGTTTTTTTTATCTGAAAAATTTAAAAAGTTATAGGGGTGAGCTACTTTTGAGACGCACCAGGTATATAGGGTGAGTCAAAACAAGATATTATATTTTTGGCTGTTATTTGATATTAACAATAATTAAGGTAGTTTTTGTCAATTTTTTATTAATGTCATAAAATACACACACAGAATGTTTTATTTGAAATAATGAAGATAAATATAAAATTTCGTTTTCACTCACCCTATAGTGTCCCCTACAAGTACGAGTCTTACTAACATCGAATTATAATTTCTCATGTAAAAAATATCCAAATGTCAATTTACAACCAAATATGTATCGACTTTAGTTCAGAAAATATATGAAAAAAAAAACTAAATAAAAATGAAATTTCTACACCTTCTATATCCGAAACGAAGAATTTTAGGATATACATTTATACGAACTTTTACTTATTTTTATCTGCAGAATATGCTGCCGAAGTTTCCTGAATATAGTTCGGTTATCACCCTGTATAATAATACTTACGTGTACTTCTAATAGTTGCACAATTGTTTGAATTCTAATTTGTTCATTCCCTAATATTCCCGAAAACATGTATTTAAAATATTGTCATAATTCTGAAAACAAATGAAATGATACATTTTACCGTTGGCACACCCTGTACAGAAAACTTGCCAGAAAACTATGGGCAGGGTTCGGAAGTAGTTAATTAAGACGTAATTTACCTGATTAACTACGTGTAGTTTTTTCTTCAAAAACTACGTTTTTTCCCGTTCATTAACTACATGAAAACTACGCTAATAAACTATGTATTGATATTATGAATAATTTTCCTTTGTATGAGGTGTAATAGAGATAATATGATATAAATGTTATATTTAAAGTCATATTTCTTCTGTTTGTTAAATACATTATGTGTTTTTAAAGCTTCAACTTATTATAACCTCACCTCAAACCTTTGATATTTGAAAGTTACATACATAGGTTACATAAACTACACCCTCTACATAAACTACATTAACCACATGTAATGTAGTTTATGTAGTTTTTAAAAGTAACATGTAGTTTTCCGAACCCTGACTATGGGTCTTTATCGGATTAGTGGGTAAAGTGTATATAATTTTTATTTAGAACACTTGACTGAAAAATTATAGTTCACATCAAATAAACTTTTAGTCACGTAATTAAACTTGACCCGCACATTGTTGTATATTTCCTCTTAATTGAAATTTTTTTTAGGAAACAAAAATAAATTAACTATGAATATATAAACAGTTATTATTTACATCAATAAAACTCACCTTCTTAACAGCGCTTAAGAGACATAAAGGGCCATTACTGCCGCTTTCCTGTTCAAAATATTGCAATAAAGTTGCGATGAGTTTTTTTACGGATATTAAGCTATCTTGTACACTTCGCACTAAAAGTGGTTCTAAAAAGAACAATGTTCGACTGCAAGGTCTGCTATTAAAAGTTTTTAAGCTAAAGTATCACAACACTATTTATTTAAACCGAAAACTTGTAATACCAAACTAAAGTGTCAAAATAAATGACAATATCAGGAAATAAATATATAAATGTGGCAACTTGACATTTTTTACAGCTACCACCTGAAACCCCAGCGGGAAATTTAAATTTCAGTTAGTCAGCTCGGGCGGCGCCGAATATGTCCATGGTTGGCAACAATGAATTTAAAAATCGTGCCCTCGATTGCGTAACTAAAAGTTTAATGAGAAAAATGCACGTTTTTAAATAATGGTTTTAAAAAATAGTTCATATAATTACAAATTGAACAAAAAAAAATTGTTGATATCGGTTAAGAAATGCCTCTAATATAAAACAAATAAATATTGCTAATTTAAATGGCCGGGCAAACGCTCTCTACCGTGCCTTGCCGCTGTGACGTCACCCGCCGTTCTTCTGGTTGAGTGGAGCCAGACGCGTGTTTATTTTACACAGTTTGCTTTTAAACGCTGTTGAATCCGAGTCAAAATTTTAGTTATTTGTGTTAATTAATACATAATTAGTAATTAGTGATATTTATAAATAGTAATGGATGAGCGAAAACAGAAAAAAATGGTCCAAGGCCATGAGAAGAGATGAAAAGAAAAACGTTAAATAATCCTCTATTTTTACGATTTATTGTTGTGAAGATCATTTTGATGTAATTTCATATATTTATGTATATTGTCTTACATAGGTACCTATATGAAATTTGAATGTACAGGGTTAATCATTATAATTTGACACCCACATACAGCCTTAAATGCAAGTTTTAGAAGAAAACATTAAATAAAAAAGTTGCATGGTTTTTCATATACTCTCTTTTAAAATTAATTCTAGTTATACAGGGTGTCTCAAAAAAGGTGGTCCAGAAAATTGTAGGTATTTTTCGCTTTTCAACTGTCAATATTTCGTAAACATTTGAAGTTAGGTATAGGATATTATACATGAAATATTTCTAGAATATCTAGAAATTTCCGAAGAATCCAAAAATATATAGGGTGTTTCACTTAAAAAAGTAACTTAATTTTGACGTTTGCTTATGGGACACCTTGTATAATATTTTCATTACTGATAAACAATTTATTTCCTATAATTTCGTAAAAAAAAACTTTCTTTTTCACGCTATGCTCTGGAGATATTTTTCCACGTATTAAACAAATATTTTTGTCTCTTCACTTCTTCATAACCTACAGCATTATCTCCATACGTCTCCCTACCTGATCTGAAAAATAAGTTTATAACATTAATATTTATAACTATATAAAAGTTCGTAACAGTAGGTACCTACTTATACTTAAATATGCCTCAGTACTACAAAGAATAAATGTTACATACCTCTCTGTTTTTTTCCTCGTAATTCAGCACCAATAAATTGGGAATTTGTATTTATAAAAGCAGCCAACATAAAAGCATCAACTTTTGGCAAGTTATCTGATTGTGCTTTTACAAACCCGGAATCTGCCATTACTTAAAAAATTCTCAGAATACACAACACATGCAAATAATAACTGCACAAAAAAACATAAAAAGCTCCTTCAATCAACGCTAAAAGCAACAAAAATGTCTTAGTACGCCACCTAAATACGTACATAAACGGAACACGTCTGGCTGCTGCTGGCCATCGCGCGTCGACGAGAACGGCGGGTGACGTCAGACCAATAGAATATCGTTTCAATTCGCGAGGCGTCGTTTGCGTTATCCATAGTATTTTAATGGCCCGTTTTATAAAATTTTGGTACTGCTTTCAAGAAAAAATTTTTTTTTTGCATTTACACATATTTATTCTAATAAATTGAACAGTTTCTGGCGAAAAATAAAATATATGCATCTTCCTCATTGGTATCCAATATACAAATGATGTATTAACTTAATTTTTCTTTTGGCGAGCAGTGTATATCTTTTTAAAACACTTTTTTATTTTTTTAGATAAATCCTTCTCATACTGTACCTACATTGGACGATGACGGATTTATTTTATGGGATAGCCACGCTATTTTAATTTATTTAGCAGAAACTTACGGTAAAAATACCCAGTTATATTCGGATAACATAAAAACAAGAGCCCTAATCAACCAGATACTAAATTTTGACTGTGGAACGCTATTCAGACGGTTTAGCGATTGTACGGTAAGATCATATTATTTGGTATTATTGCCCCGTTCAAGAATGTAAGTACTTCAAAACCTGTTTCGATGTTAAAAAATTGTAAATGATTATTTGTTGGCGTGCTTTAAAGTATAAATTATTTTCTACAAATATTATTTATAAAAACTGGTTTATATTGAAGTCCAGTTGATTTATCTTATGTAACACTTAAAATGATTTAAGCATTGATTAAAAAAGGTATTTTCTCTGTACATACCTTTTCATTATTAAACTCATAAAAAATGTTATTAATTATTAAAATTGTTAAATAGGTAGTATATTTCCGATAAAAATAGTTAAGTTATAATTATGCAATAACAAAAATACCACATAGGCTACTGAAACAGAGCTGAAAGCTCACAGAAAACTTAATGATTTTAAGTCATTTCTCGAAAGCTGACTTCAGACTTAAAATTTAAGTCTTTTTTAAAATGATTTGTAATTTAAATCTTTATTCCGAAATATAAAAAGATTTAAGTCTTTTTATAAAAGGCAGACTTTATATTTTTTATGACAAATTTTTAACAGCAGCATTTAACTTTTGAAACTGTTAGACGACAGCCAAGCCCCAGAATAAAAAACAATGCTCAATACCACTAGTAAATAAAATGTTAGTTTTTTGGAATCGGTTTTGATTATTTGTCGTGTTATACGCGTGCGTAGTGAGTCTGTTGTCTTTAAAGTGAATCCCCGACTCCGTTATATTGCACGAAAGACGAACAAAAGAAATTTATCTCGAATATATTGGAGAGTACCTTAAAATCCTCCAGCTCTTAGCTTATGCCATCGATATACTACATAGTGATCAAAACACATCACCACTTTTTAATAGACATGTGTTCGATGACAGCTATTAATGGATACATATACAGGGTGTTTCAAAACAAATGCGAAAAACTTTAGGGGGTGATTCGTTGTTCAAAATAAAGGGTAGTTTGCTTTATAAACGTTGGGTCAAAAGTCAACCATTAGGGAGATATCGCGGTACAAAGATGGCGGAAAAATAATGTTTTTATTTTTTATCTTGAAAACGAAAAGAGACAGACTAATGAAATTTATGGAAGCATTACTGTTATAAAAACACACTTTCAGGTAATTTTTTTAAAATGAGTGGAAGGGGTTGAAATAAACTACCCCTATCATTCTTGTTAACGAAATTTAAAGAAAAATCTTATCAAACACATGCAAATGCTTTAATTTGGATAGTTTAGTTTGTTTAGAAACTTTTTTACCTCTTGTGTTTTTTTGATAAAACTCACCGATTTGAAATTAAAAAATAAAATGTAAAGCATTACATGTCAGGACAAAAAACATTTTTTTTTAGATTAAGAATCTAGTGATAATAACGTATTGCAGTAGAGTAATGTCAAATAAAATAATATTAGGAACATCCTAAAAACAAGAATGATAGGGGTAGTTTATTTCAACCCCTTCCACTCATTTTAAAAAAGTGAAAAAATTACCAGAAAGTGTGTTTTCATAACAGTAATGGCTTCCATAAAATTTTATTAGTCTATCTCTTTTCGTTTTCAAGATAAAAAATAAAAACATTATTTTTCCGCCATCTTTGTATTGCGATATCTCCCTAATGGTTGACTTTTGACCCAACGTTTATGAAGCAAACTACCCTTTATTTTGAACAAGGAATCGCCCCCTGAAGTTTTTCGCATTTGTTTTGAAACACCCTGTATAAAGTACTACAAAATCTGGTGGAGGGTCCCACCTGAGACCCACTCTTAGTCAAATACAATACTACAAAATCGGTTAAATTTTTGTGTTTGTAGTTGTTCTGAAAATTAAACTTTTTATTTTAACGGCCTTATGAATGTCCAATAATCTTTCCTTCCTAGCGATTCTTTCGAATGACAGTCCAACGCGATCCTGTTCTATTTCTCTCCCCAGATCGAGTACTTGGTCTTTGTCTAGCTGCGCAAATCTTACAACGTTAACACCATTTCTTAACATCTTCACAATAATCCACCCAGCAAAAACGGTCTCTCAGCTTGCTCAAGGTCTTGTTTACTCCAAGATGGGCTCCAGTTTTACCACCGTGAATTTCTTCCAATACCTGGGTAACTTCCTTCCTTGGTACCAGTAACTGAGTTGTTACTGTTCGGCCATCCGCACTTTCCCACGTGCCCTTTAATAATCCATTCTCAATCACCAGTGAATTCCACTCAGCCCAGAGAGCTTTGAAAACTAGCCCTCGATTCGCAATATCCTGCCACGGTGGTCTCTCGCCGTTACCTTCCTTGAGCCGTAGTATTGCTCCGATGTCTGGATCTTCCATTTGATCTTTCCTCAATTGTATCGTCGTCCATTGTTCATCAGTTCTCAGTTTAAAATTCCTTATTCTGATAGTGCTTTCGCGATGTTTCATTTTCTTGCCTAAGGTAGCTGGTCGTCGATCTGGCTCGTCGATAATTTGTACCCGTCCTACACGGCACTCAGGGGTTTTCTCCATTTTCCCGAACACAGATTTTTTGGCATCACCAGGTATCATCACAATTTCCGCTGATCTTGCTTCCATATTTCCTGGTCTCTTCTCTTTAGATACAAAAAATTCCTCATTTCCGATTTTCAGGATGTTTCTATGGTGATTGAACGAAAAACCATGTTGACTGATCACATCCATCTTCAATATAATGACAATAATGTCTGCCACTAAAACGCTATGCCGAAACTTCAAATTCCCTAACTCCAGTTCCATGAAAGCCTCTCCCCGTACAACGGCCATTTCCCCCGTAACTGTACGTAAATACATTCTTCTTCTAAGAGGCATCATCTTCAATCTTTGCACTGAGTTAGTCCGCACCAACGATACCATATCGCCTGTATCCACAGTCATTCGAATTCTTCTACCATTGACCTTCCCGTTGATCACCAAACTGTCAGCGGTTTTTCCTAGACTCCTAATGGAAAACATCCTAGAGGCTCTGTTTTCTTCAGCCAATACTCGCTCATTAGTATTGATTTCCTGGTGCCTATGTTCTCTGGATGGTAAACGGAATCGCGTTTCAACGCGGCAATCCCGTTTGATGTGGCCATTTCTGCCACATCTATAGCAACTTATGTCCTGGGATCTTCTCTGGTTCTCTGTCTGGGTGTTGTCGACTCTCTTGTTCACTAGTAAATCCTTCCGGTAATATGAAACCTCAAACTGTCCCAACTGTCGATAGCGCGGCTTTTATATAGCTGTGGGTCTTCCGGAAAATTCTATTCCAGAATTCTGTAGAATTCCTTTTGCTTTCTGGCGAATGGGCCATTTTTCTTGACACGTTGCAGTTTTAGTTGTTCACTTCTCCGACTGATGGCGCCACATACACCTTGACAATAATATGATACTTCGCCTTAATAATCGAAAATCGCCTCTAATTGGTAATGTTAGAAAATTAATATTAACATTTAAAAAAGGTACTTAAATTGAATTCTGATTGTTTTGACTTGAGGGTAATTATATTGATTTAAGTCATTTTACTGACTTAACTTGCAGATCATCATTATTTAAGTCAAAAATATAGATTTAAGTCATAAAAACGACTTAAATAATGTTATATTGATTTAAGTCTTTACAAAAATGACTTGACTTAAAATAAAATGACTTAAGTCAAAGACTTAAGACTTAAATCATTCTAAATCAAACCTATTGATATACTAACAATTTATAACAAAATTGTTGAATGTTAATGATTCTTTTTTTCATTTTTCAGAGACCAATTTTTTATGACGGTAAAAAGTCAATAGAGCAAAAACAGTTAGATAATTTGAAGGAAGCATATTCGACACTAGAACGTATTCTGAATTCTACGAAATTTTTGGCAGGGGATAACGTAACCATAGCTGACATCAGCGTTTTATCAAACATATTGCCTGGTAGCGTCATTTTGCCCATCGATAATGAGGAATTTCCTAAACTGAAATCATGGCTGATTCACTTAGAAAGTACGGAATTTTATAAAACGGGTCAGAAAGCATATGAGACGTTCAAGAGAGGATATGAATATTTGTTAGGTAGTTAAACAAATTAAAACACTCTAGCTAAAAATTGTATTTTCGTATAATTTTTTCCTGAAATATATTAATTCTAATAAATATATTTAATTGTATGATTATTATTATCCTCTGTGTGTATGTGTGTGTGTGTGTTAATTATAGATTTACATTATACCGGGGCGTCTCAAAAGTAGCTCACTCTTATTACTTTTTATTTTGTCAGTTAAAACAACGAGATTTGGTATTTTAGTATATGATATAAATTAGGATTGATTAACGTATTCAATTGCTTTCGGTCACTTCCTCTTTCACCGGAAATGACTATAACTTTTTATTTTTGATTGAAAATGACACCCTGAATAGAATGACATATCATATGTAAACTTTTGACATTTTCGCATATGATTTATTTGAAATTGTAACATGCGGTTCTTAACGACAATTTGACTCGAAATACCAAGTGTGTGGTATCAAATTATTCACAAAAAAGCTTTTTAAAAATATGGTAATGAGCCACCCTCGTTCCATTTGAAAAATTGATATGCTTAACAATACTATTTGGGCATCTTTCAACCGGCCAGGATAAGACACTATAAACATTAGACGATCAAATATATTTTTCCAAGGCTCCTCGATTAAAAATTAGTGTTTTTAACATAGCCATGGCACTCTAGATTGAAATTTAAAATACGATTTTTTATTAAGCGAGAATGTCAAAAGTTGACATATGATGTGTCATTCTATTCAGAATGTCATTTTCTTTCGAATAAAGTAAAAAAAATACCGCGAGTGCCATTTAAAAATCTAAAGTTGTAGTCATTTCCGGTGAAACAGAAAGTGGCCAAAAACAAATGAATACTTCAATCAATCCTAATTTATGTCGTATACTAATGTTAGTATACGACATTTGTTTATATTGATTTCTAGATTTGATTTCCCCTTACGTCTCAAGTGCAGTATGGTGGTGACACCAATCGTTCTGCGGTCAATGCATAAAACACTTATTTTCTCTTAATTCCGCTAGCGAAGGCATATTGAAGACGGTGTGGAACTGAAAGCGACAGTGTTGCCATATTAAGATGTGTAATATCTGTAATACGTTTTGACGAAAATATCTTTGGATGAAAAATCCGCGTTTATGTATTAAAAATTTATTCGCCGTTAAACTTAGAATAAACAGCAAAATAAAACACTAAATCATCACAATACACCAAAACACTTTTACTTTTACACTGGACGCGCGTTTCGCTAACCATGATATCATCATCAGAAGATGATTAAGACTGGACTGGACAGTCTTAATCATCTGCTGATGATGCTAACATGGTTAGCGAAACGCGCGTCCAGTGTAAAAGTAAAACTGTTTTGGTGTATTGTGCTGATTTAGTGTTTTATTTTGTTGTGGAACATCAAAGGTTCCAACCCCCAACTGTAATAGAATAAACAACAAAAATAAATATTCATTCAATCATATCTCAATTTTTTCAAATGGAACAGGGGTAGCATATTTGAAAAAAACACATTTTTTTTATACATAAATTATTATCGATTGATGTATTCAATTGTTTTTGGTCACTTCCCGTTTCACCAGAAATGACTGCAACTTTTGATTTTTAAATGGCACCCTCGGTATATTTTTATTTTATTCGATAGAAAATGAATTCTGAATCGAATGACATATCATATGTCAACTTTTGACATATTCGCTCAAAAACAAATTGTATTATAAATTTCAATCTAGAGTGCCATGGCTGTGTTAAAAACACTAATCTTTAATCAAGGAGCCTTGGAAAAATAGATTTGATCGTCTAATGTATTTACTGTCTTGTCCTGGCCGGTTAAAAGATGCCCGAATCGTATTTTTAATCATATCTCAATTTTTTCAAATGGAACGAGGTTGGTTCATTAGCATATTTGGAAAAAGCATTTTTTATGAATAATTTGATACCACACACTTGGTATTTCTAGTCAACTGGTCGTTATGAACCGCAAGTTATAATTTCAAATAAACCATATGCGAAAATGTCAAAAGTTGACATATTATGATATGTCATTCTATTCAGAGTGTCATTTTCTATCGAATAAAGTAAAAAAAATACTGAGGGTGTCATTTAAAAATTAAAAGTTGTAGTAATTTCCGGTGAAACCGGAAGTGACCGAGAACAATTGAATATGTCAATCAATCCTAATTTATGTCATATAATGACATACCAAATCTCGTTTATCTGAAAAAATAAAAATTTTATAGGGGTGAGCCACTTTTGAGACGGTATGTATATTATAAATTATTTCGACTAGGTTGCCATAATTTAATATGGTAAAAAGCTAAAACAATATTTTTTCGAATACAAATATTGCTTAAAAATGTTAAATGTCAGCAAAATTAGATAAAAATAAATAAAGACTTTTTAGAACAATTTAACTTGTGTAACTGTTATTATTATTAAACATTTTGATAATAGTTATTTTAAATGTCCCACTAATTGACGTAAGCGCGCCAATTACTGTGATTGGTTCAAAGTTACGAGGCAACGTGTTTAATATAATAAGATTTATAATGCTATTTTTTAGCCGACCATACCAATTGGTATGGTAGGCTATTAAGATCGGCAAAAAAAAGTTTTTTTAATTTCACTTAAAACTAGTTATTTGGGTCATAAATGACCTAAATACAAAATATTTTCATGGTGTTTATCTATCTGTCTGTCTGTCCGTCTGTAACACGATAACCCAAAAACCGCTAAACCGATTTTAACCAAATTTGGTACAAAAATACTGTGGCACCCGAGAATCTGGCCATTAGTTTTTGGTGGTGGTGTGGTGTTGGTAAGGGGGTATGGGAGGGGGTTAAAAATTTTAAAAAATCGTAACTCCAAAATTACAGTAGCTAGCGAAACGCGGTTTTCAATTTAAGATTAGGAATAATATTTGCAACAAAATTTGTAATAACATCAAAATCAGTCAATGTCGCAGTTTTTGAGATCAAAAAATCAAGTATGGGCGGCTATACGTGCGTCCCGGCGCCAATTTTTTTTAATTGAAAATGTCAAAAGTTGACACATATATTCTGTTCAGAATGTCATTTTCTATCAAATGAAGTAAAAAAAATATCAAGGGAGTCATTTAAAAATCAAAACTTGTTGTCATTTCCGGTGAAACAAGAAGTGACCGAAAAGAATTGAATACGTCAATCAATCCTAATTTATATCATATAATAACATATCAAATCTCGTTTTTTTATCTAAAAAAAATAATAAAAAAATAACAGTTATAGGGGTAAGCCACTTTTGTGACGCACCAGGTATTTTCTATAAAAGTAACAATCTTCTATTCGAATATCTTAAAAATACCCCATTGACAGTTGTATACACAACTACTGTGTACATCTCGTAGATTTCAAGGTATCATACAGGACGATCCCAGCTTACGAAGCAAATCCCACTAACGAAACGTTCCAATCACAATTTTTTACTCATACACACGATGACTGGGCACATTCAGTCTCCATACACGGATTTCGTATGGGTTGTAATTCCCATTATACAGTCACAACATAGTAAATATAAAATATATGAGTGGCCATGACGCTACGAAACAGTCGATTATTGCGCGCACTATCATCGTTCTGTAGTTTCATTCCAGTCGCGATATTTACAGCGTAAACACCGCCAGCAATAGAAGAACCTTAGAAACATGACCAGGCCGAAATTGTACTACAGCCCCGTCAGTCCGGCAGTCAGATCAACTTTACTGACCATCGCAGCTCTGGACCTGGACGTCGAACTGATCCCCGTCAACTTGATGGCCGGTGAACATCTCACACCGCAATTTTTAAAGGTATGTTATCTTTTTTTCGGTTAATTTTTTAATAGTTAATAGGGATTAACTGCTAGGGCTTAATTGCTGAATTTAAAATATTACCAAAAATACGTTACAATTAAACAGAGCTTAAAATTATATTATGATTATTATGAAATTAGTTTTACTTTGTTTGCTGACTGTTATAATTTTGATCGATAGTGCTAAACGATGATTGATCATATTATCTTCTCTGAAGCCTTTCTCTTAATATTTATTTTTTTTATTATTTTTAACGGAACAAGTAAGATAAAACTCCTTGATATACCGGGTGCGTCTTAAAAGTGGCTCACTCCTATAATTTTTTATTTATTCAGATAAAAAAAAGAGATTTTGGATTTTAGTATATAACATAAATTACGATTGATTGACGTATTATATTTTTTTTGGTCACTTCCTGTTTCACCGGAAATTACCACAACTTTGGATTTTTAAATGGCACCCTCGGTATATTTTTACTTTATTCGATAAAAAATGACACTCTGAATAGAATGACATATCATATGTCAACTTTTGACATTTTCGCTTAAAAAATCGTATTTTAAATTTCAATCTACAGTGTCTTGGCTGTGTTAAAAATACCAATTTTTAATCAAGGAACCTTAGAAAAATAGATTTGATCGTATTATTATTAGCATATTCGGGAAAAGCATTTTTTTACGAATAATTTGATACCACACACTTGGTATTTCGAGTCAAATTGTCGTTATGAACCGAATGTTACAATTTCTAAATTAAATAAATAAAAATATATATATATAAAAAAAATAAATAAATTGTCGTTATGAACCGCATGTTACAAATAAACCATATGCGAAAATGTCAAAGATTGACATATGCTATGCCATTCTATTCCGAGTGTTATTTTCTATCGAATATAGTAATACCACAGATTATACAGATTATAATCTTTGTTTTTTCTTTATTGTTTTCCGTGGTTCCAATTTTCGGAATCGGGCACTAGTTAGGTGATTAGTTTGCGCACATAGCACGCCCACTTATGGCCTCTAAAATTGTGCACAGCGCCTGACCGGCACAGTTATTAGAGAGATATCGGAAAACCGAATAGCGTCATCCAGTATTTACGCGTACTTTATTGTGGTTACGACCCAAGGTTACGACCGTGGTTACGATATGCGCGAGTCAACGCAACACCCGCTAATAACGTTACCGCCTGACGTAATTTGCGGATCCAAGAACTCGAAATACCGTATGATCGAATAAAAACGGCGTCAGCGATGGCTATGAAATGAAGATCGCTGTCATTTTATATGTAAAATTATATGGGGAATGTCAACGATGTTCATTTCCAAGCCAACTGGACGCCGTTTTTTTTTCGATCATACGGTACCAAGTTAGGGTTCCCAACTTGAGCATCGGCGATTCCGGGACAATTATTTTTAAGCTTTTAAATAATTGAAACAAAACATTAAATATTAGAAATTAAAATATATTATGTGTGTAGTACACACTTTTTTAGTTTCCAGGTCCCGGCCAAGACAAAACTTTCGCCGGGACAAACTTTTTGATTCCTGGTTAATCCCGGCTAAACCGGGACGGTTGGCAACCCTATACCAAGTGTGTGGTACGAAATTATTCGTAAAAAAATGCTTTTTCCAAATATGCCAATGAAAAAATTCAGACATGATTAAAAATACGATTTGAGCATCTTTTAACCGGCCAGGACAAGACACGAAAAACATTAGACGATCTAAACTATTTTTTTCCTGATTAAAAATTAGTGTTTTTAATACAGTTTTAATAAGCACTCTAGATTGAAATTTAAAATACGATATGTTTTTAAGCGAAAATGTTAAAAGTTGACATAATGGTATGTCATTCTATACAGAGTGTCATTTTCTATTCAATAAAGTAGAAGTCTCGGTAGAAATATACCGAGACTGCCATTTAAAAATCAAAAGTTGTAGCCATTTTCGGTGAAACAGGACGTGACCAAAAACAAGTGAATACGTCAATTAATCCTAATTTATGTCATATACTAACATACCAAATCTCGTTTTTTATCTGAAAAAATAAAAAAGTTATAGCGGTGAGCCACTTTCGAGATGCACCCGGTATAGGGTTGGAGACTAGGGTTGCTTCGCCAATTATGGGATTCGTCACTCGGTTAATGGAGATTACAATAATCCAGCGATCGGAAAATAGAGAGTCTACTTTACTAACATACCAAATCTCGATTTTTTGTCTGCAAAAATAAAAAGTTATAGGGGTGAGCCTGTGAGCCAGTTTTGATAAACACCCTGTATTTATTATCGTGTGCAATGCACCAATGTATTACACCAATTACACCAAGCCAAGCGCTCTTTCTAAATAACCTCTGATAACGTTTAAAAATTGCTTAAATGGGCATGTGCGGGTATTTGACAACCGGAGCCGGCCGGCGAGATCTTTTATTTTAGGTTATGTTTGAATTATTGCTTTAGTTTTATTAGGTAATTTGATATTTAAGTAGCTGGGATTAGTTTTAATTAAATAAATATAGGCCAAAATATGGATTCCACCTCTTCCAATACTAAAGAACCTATAAAGTGTCTTAGGTTTACAGCAGATGACGACTTAGCCCTTCTAAGAGAATTTGTTGCTTGTTGCCCTAAACCCACTGGCAGACGTTGAACAATAAAGCACTGGAAATAAGCACTTTAGCCCTTTAGTTTTAAAATACCTAGTAAACAAAACAATTTGAAAGTTTTAAATTCAAAGTTAGGTTAAGTTTAAATAGCGGACGCGACGCGATCAGAATTATTTCCGATCCGATAACTATAAATGAAGCGAGTTAATACCACCTTACGTAAAGGAAATAACACCTGGCCTTATTAACGTCCATGCACGCTATTGGGTTTAGCGATCTCTCTCTATTACCATGTTTATTGTTATTTTACGCGTGTTTATTTTTGCGCACAGGAAATTTGACTCGTTTGCACATCGTCATAAAAAACAATTTTCGTACCACGAATTAGGGACAAGATTTTTATCTGTATACTTATAGGATACCTAATCTGTGGTAATACGGAGGGTGTCATTTAAAAATAAAAAGTTATAGTCATTTCCGGTGAAACAGGAAGTGACCAAAAACAATTGAATAAGTCAGTCAATCCAAATTTATATCATATACTAAGATACCAAATCTCGTTTTTTTATCTCAAAAAAATAAAGAAGTTATAGGGGTGAGCCACTTTTGAGATGCACCCGGTATTTTGGTTTTTAATAATGATTCATATTACACTGTTTAAACTATACAATATCGATTATTTTTAGCCGACCATACCAACAAGTATGGTAGGCTGTTAAGATCGGCAAAAAAAAAGTTTTGGTGATAAATGATGACCTAAATACAAAATATTTTCATGGCGTCTGTCTGTCTGTCTGTCCGTCTGTAACACGATAACTCAAAAACCGCTAAACCGATTTTAAACAAATTTGACACAAAAGTACTGTGACACCCGAGAATTTGGCCATTAGTTTTTGGTGGGTGTGGGGGGTTGGTAAGGGGGTATGGGAGGGGGTTAAAAATTTTTAAAAATCGTAACTCCAAAATTACAGTAGCTAGCGAAACGCGGTTTTCAATTTAAGATTAGGAATAATATTTGCAACAAAAATTGTAATAACATCAAAATCAGTCAAAGTCGCAGTTTTTGAGATAATTGAAACTAAAAGAACTGCCTACCAACTTTTTATTAACATATTTCAGTATGGGCAGCTATACGTGCCTCCCGGCGCTAATTTTTTAAAATAAAAGTGGGGTTTGTATAAAATGTTTCTCTATAAAGTTACTTCTTTGTACCGGGGGTATCTCAGAAACTATTTATCGTAAAGCTTCAGGAAAAAAATTCTAATAAGTAAATCAGTTAAAAAAATTGCTGGAATTATCATCGATTATCATCATTAACTCAATGCAATTGCTGATTGACTTCCACTGATTGACTTCTGAACCTGACATCAACTGTTTGACATCATAACAATTATTACGCTTTGCATAAATATTTTAAATGACAGTATGTATGTTTCTTTTTAAATAATTAAGTACAGCACAACATTTTGTATGACCAAAATGGTCAAAATTGGAAAATTATATTTCTGTATTTGGCCATAATATTATTAAAAACCTAGAATTACAAGAAAAGTTTGTTTTGAATTTATTTCTTCAATTTTCATAGTTAGTTGGCTAAACAATGGCCTTAAATTATTCTCAAAACGTGTCTCCCCATTATAATCAGAAAACTGTGACTATATATTTTCTTTTGCTATCTTTACAGTATCCTTGAGTTGGAATTACAATGTACATTTTTTTATAATTATAGCTGAATTTAAAAAACACGTAATTGAAACAGCTAGTCCAGCAATAAATAATATAAATTAAATGATAATTATTTTTCAATAAGAGTGAGATAAAACTTAAAACTCATATATTAAATACTATACTTAGAATCTCAATATGAAAATAATTTATTACTTTTTAAGACTTTGTAACTATTTTTATTTATATACTTATATTATTACTTAAAAACACATACGGTAAAAAATATATTGTTATACATTAAAAATAGTAACATGGCATTGGATTTTAAAAAACACTATTTTTTAGAGAATTTAGAATAAGTGGGAGGGGGTTAATCTCTGCGACCTTAGAGATCTATTGTGTCCCCCTTTCGTGAGTTATAACTCATCATACAGTCCCAGGACTTCCTACCGAGACCCGTGTCCTTCACAGTCGAGGAGCTACGATGTGGCTACGACCCAGGCCGGGTAGACGAAACGGTAGCTTGTGTCGCCTGTTGGGTTTAGAGTAGCGATGGGAACTATCGAATGAATTAGACTATCGAATGGTTAATGAATGAATGATTTCAACTATCGAATGGTTTTATTCGAATAAAATCATTCATTCATTTGTATACTAAAGCATATGTGACAACCTCGCCGTGCGACTAAATGGTTATCGTTGAGCCACGACTATCGAATGCTTTTGATAAATGAAATTTAGTATTCGTTTGATTTTTGTATGCGCCAGTGCATTATTAGTTCTTCCAAATTTTTATAACTTCGCCGTATAAATACTGTGCTATTTTTGCATTTATTAAAATAGTTAAAATACTAAAATAGTAGTTATTTTTTAATTTTATTTATTGACGATTGTGTGCATGTGCAGGTGGTCAAAATTTTTCCGAAAATTTGTGTTGTTTTCCGTAGTCCGATCTTTCAGTTATTTAATTTTATATGGTATATGGTCTATTTTTTAATGGGAAATTTTGAGAAGTAGCAATTTTTAAGAGGGATGAGATGAACTTACAATTAATTTTAAAAATACATATTTGCATTTTAGATGTTTTAATAATATGAATTAGTTGGAACTTAATAATCATATTTAAGTAATGTGGTTAAGTAAATGGGGGGTTATCGAACTCAAACTATGGGGTGAGAAAATTAAAATGAAAGTTTTACACGTGCCAATTTAAAAAAAAAGTTAACGATGTTTGTATTTTGTTTATGCTAATTCTCTAACATGTAGTTTTTTGCGAAGAAATATTTCATTTATTTTTTAAAGTAAATGCCAGTAAAAGTAAATATAATTTTTAAATAGTATATAAAGCACCTAATATAAATAATTTTGATTTCTAATTTTTATTTATATTTTCCTTCCATTACACTGCATGCTTAGAAAATTAATAAATGTTTATATTTCATGATTTTAAAATTTGTTGTTAATATAACAAATTAGTTCTGTAATTATTATTATTTAATAAACCAACGTTGCCACACACAAAAAATTTAGAGACTATATTATTTTTAAATAGTATCTAATATAAATAATTTTGACATCTAATTTGTTGTTTATATTTTGCTACTACTTAAAAAAAATATTTATATTAAATGGTTTTAAATTTTGTTGTTAATAGGTATAACAAATTATTACTGTTATTATTATTTATTAAACCAGTCTTTGCTTAAAAACATTAAAAATAATTTTCCTACATCCAAAACAACAAGTATTATTGCAGTGTAACAACAGAATATTAATAAAAAAATGCAGAATATATAGACATGCCTACTATCCCTAACTAACTAAAGCCAAACAATAATATTCTTTGATAATATCAACTAATACCAAAATATGACAACAGCGCCCTTCATAATGTATTTTCTGTGTAAATACTAGCACCTTAATAAAAAAAATAATGTGTCCTTATCTATATCTGACTCCGCAAAAAATCAAAGATGCCGGCTTCTTTCATAGCATTGCCACCGACCGCTGTCGGGTTTCTCGGAAAGAAACCTACGTCGCGTCGCCGGGCGACAACTAAAATTCAGTTAATATTTTATTATAATCGATCCTGACGAATAAATGAATTTCATAAATGAATGGTTTTTGCTGCCGAATTACTAGAATACAATATTTCAAGGCAGATGACGGATCTATTCGATAATTTTTATTCGAATAGTTTTCAACGAATGTTTTCTTACTAACTATCGAATTATTCGAATGAATTGCAACTATCGAATGTTTCGATAGTATTCATTCGATAGTTCCCACTACTAGTTTAGAGGTAGGAGGTAGGCTCCCGACCCTTGGAGGAGGTGGTAGCTTGTATGCCACTTGCGGAGGACGGTCTCACGCAAGTGTCAGCCACCTCTCCTGTAGTTCTCTTTGGGTTTGGCCCCTTGGAACTTTCATTGTTACTGTTCCCAGTGTCGCTAGGGGGTTTCCCCACAGCTTCACCGGTGATGTTTCTTTTTATTACTATTATTACCAGATCTCATAGTGTTCCCATGAGTCGCTAGGGACAGTCGGTCCACTTCTGCAGAGCCCCGCATGTAGAAGTAAGGGGTAAAATACAATGGGGTGCCCCCCGATGCCCCAAGGTTGAGGCTGACGGTAGCCCCGCCCGGTATCGTTATATGTCTTGGTGCAATTCCCTGGCCACGACACTACAGTCAGGGACAAGACGATGAGTGAGATGCTTCTTAGACCAAGCCAAATGCTAGGGGGGATTCCCCCCAGCACCTGACCAGGAACTTCCACACCAACGACAAGGTCTTGCATCTCCTAGGGGAAGTAAAAAACACTATACATATTGTTACGTTTTTCGTCGGTTCCGTGTGGATAGAAAGTCACAATTTATTTAAACACTATTTATTTAACACTAATTAACAAAAACAATAACCACACCGGTCCGCAACAATATTATATCATTTTGATTTAAATTTACTTAATTTTAATTGGTTCCTTAATCAATAGTCCTTATAGAATATATTTTAAAATACTTAAGTGTTTATGATAATATTGCAGTATTGCTATGTTCTGTCGTCACTTTTAGTTACTTATCGAAATATAATGTATGAATAATTATTGTCTATATCAACCTCCTTCAATATTATTATTAAAGTATCCTAGTAGTTTTATGTTAAAAATATCTTCATCTGAAAGCTCTAACGTATATAATAATAATAGCTAAAAATCTATTAAAATTTGTAGATCATTTAATTAACTCATCATATTTGAACGCAATAATTAACGTGGCATGTTTGTAGATTGTAGAATGTTTAGGAGGGGAGTTAATCACCGCGACCTTACAGATCTATTGTGTTGTCCCCTTACTTGAGTTATAACGAGTTATAACTCATCATACGTCTTAGGGCTTTAACAAAAGCCAGTACCTGAGACGGTTCCACAGAGGCCAGCTCAGTGGCGGACTAAGCCTGTGGGGAGCCCGGGGCGGCAAAGCTAAATGTGGCCCCCGGTCTTTTTAGATAATGATATACTTCTAATGTACATTTTGTAAAAATTGAATGACGTATATATAATGGCTGACAAAATTCAAGTATTTATACAGGGTGTCCCAGGCTGAGCCTGCATTCGAAGTTTCTAGAGAACTACAATATATGTCAAAAATTAAATTAGATTATTAAACGAGATTTTGTGACAGCAAGAGGAAGGTGACAGCTACTTTCTTATTTTAAATGAGTGACCCCATTTTTTATTACATACTTAAATTCTCTGTAAAATTTTATGAATTTGGATATTAAACATTCTATACCTAACGTTAACCATTTTTGAGAAAAAAAAAATATTTATAATTTTTGGAGGATAAAAACTGCCTGTCAAAAATATGTATATAACCTAAACGTCAAATTTAGTGATTGTCACAGCCACTGTACCATAAAGAGAAGACATGTGGCTATCTATGTCAAAAATTAAATTGTCCGAATGTCATATAATAATGGCCGCAGCTGTCATGGAATTGAGCCATTAAAAATTTATCATAAATCATTTTTTTCAAATGGATATCCACTTTTTTTATTTCACTCGTGAAAAGGCTTTCGTTACTTTCATTTTTAAATTTTTTTTACTTTTTGACTACTTTCCTGTACCTAAAATAAATCGTTTTAAGTTATTTAAGATTTAGCTTTAAAGCGTATATTTTTCTTGATTTCAACCAGTAGCCGACAGTATAAATATTATCGATCATCATTTCCAAGCTAACTTTGCGCTGTTTTTTTTCGATCCTACGGTATATTATTAAAACATCAACTATTAGATATCACTAAAGAAGAAAATACGAGATATATTCATATAAATACACTTTTTAAACTTTTAAGCAGCAGTAGTTATTAGTTATAATATAGAAAATTCAAATAATTAATTTTCTGACAGATGGAAATAAATTGTCTTACTGTTTGACACTTAATGTCAAAGGAAGCTAGATAAAATCAAGAAAAATATACGTTTTCAAACTAAATCTTAAATAACTTAAAAACGAATTATTTTAGGTATAGGAATATGTCTAGTTAAAACGTAACGAATTGGAAAACCTCTTCACTAGTGAAATAAAAAAAGTGGGTTTCCATTTGAAAAAAAAATATTTATGATAATTTTTTAATCGCTCAATTCCATGATAGCTACCGCCATTATTATATGACATTTGAACAATTTAATTTTTGAAATAGATAGCCACATGTCTTTACACACTAAATTTTACTTTTAGGCTGCCACATCACTAAATTTGACTTTTAGGCTGTACAATTTTTTTTTGACAGGTAGTTTTTTTCGTCCAAAAATAGCGCGACAAAATATCTAGATCTAGATTTTGTAAGTCCTCCAAGATCCGAAGGGCCCCTTCGCTGTCTCAGGCCCGTGATCCCCGTTATACTAAAGACTTCACTACTTCACTGCGCATCATCAGTAATGAAGCTAGAATACAAGTTATGCTCTGCATTGGTTGTAATTTAAAATGTTTATTCAGTAAAAATGTAAGTAATGAAACCATTGAAAAATAACTTAAAAGCTAAAATAAATAAATTCAGTCTCAATATATATAAAAAAAATAATTATTCGTTATTTTAAACCATGAAAATTAACCCTTGATTTAACTTCCTAAATAGAAAATGCCATTGACAATTACTGTGGCCTGATAATTGATAATTAAGTAAATATCTGCTTCCATTTATACTGTTTATAGTTTGAGTATACGTATGGTTTGCATACTCCACCTACAAACTGCTTTATAACTACTACTGAACACAAATTGGCCTTGTTTGCCAGTTGAATAAAAAATTACTTATTAAGATTCGGAGGCCCCCTAAAAGACGGGGCCCGGGGCGGACCGCCCCTTCCGCCCGCTCACCCTTAGTCCGTCTCTGGGCCAGCTCTCCATCCCCGATATCAGTCGTACCAAAGCTTATGGCACGAATGGTCGTCGTCTCGGCGCACTCAGTGAAAAGGTGTTCTGGTGTTTCCCCATTTTCCCCACAAAATCTGCATTCGCCATTGTTTCTCAGCTTCAGCCTACTGAGGTGTTCGTTGAGAAGATAGTGTCCTGCTAGAAACCCCGTGACAATCTGAAGATTGTTTTTACTTAAATCAAGGAAAACCTTTGATTTTTTTCGGTCGTAAGTTCTGAGGAACTTTTTCGAGTGTCTTAGACCGTTGGAGGACACCCATTCCAAGTTACGGATGGAGTCTTCCAGTTCCGTTTTCAGTTGGTTCCCGTTTGGAAAACAGAACGGTTCTGGTCCAGTTACTGGAGTGTTCGCTCCTTTTCTAGCTACATCATTTGCTTTTTCATTGCCTTCTATTCCTTGGTGAACATGCACCCAGAGTAGGAGGACTTTATTTTCTTTCCCTAATTTGTTGAGCTTCTCTAGGCGTTCTTTGACCAACTTCGAATTGATGGTTACTGAGTTGATCGCGTTTAGTGCTGCGTGACTATCGGATAGGATGGCAATTTCCTGGTTTCGATAGTTCCTATCTAAGAAAAATTGTACGCATCTTTCGACAGCGTAAATTTCTTAAGGACTTATAATTAAATCATCATATTTGAATGCAATAATTAAATTGACATATAAACAAGTTTATAGAAATATTGTTTTTGCATTCCCAAACAAATAGTTTTGAGCAATTTAGTGACACAAATGCCACAGTGTCTTGAGTCTCATTATTATAGAAAAATGATAAATTTATTTTTTTATTTTTTTCTGGTTAATTATTGAATTCCAAGAAAATATTTTATTTCTATCTTACAGTCTATTATAATACCTAGAAAGGAATAAAACAGTGCAGTAGTAAATTTACAACTAGTGACTATGGATATGAGTAGAAGTGTGCATTATTAGTAATAATTAACTATAATTTGTTAAGGTCGTTGCATTTATCACTGACCTAACGTTAGTCCTTTATTAAGTTCTAGGCTGAATACACAGGTTGTAATTATAGGTGTAAAAACGAGGAATTGATTGCTGTTTTAAAAATAAGGTGGATTTTCATTATTAAATTTTTAGATATGGCGTTTTGATGGCATAATCATTTGGTTATACAGAGTAAACAAAAATTAAAATGATATCGATATATTTTAAAAAATGCTAAAAAAGTTAAAATTTAGCATGCCGAGATAATACTAATCAAATTGTTTTTATTGGTAGAATGATTAATTATTAGATATGACATATACACTGCGTAAAGAAAATACTTCAATTGCATTATTTCACTATAATTTATATAAAAAAATATTTTTAAAGCGCATTTTAGTAACAATTGATTTTTTACCGTATTTATGAAAATAATTATAGAGTATATCATATAACACTCAAAAATTGTAGTCATTTCCAGTGGAACAGGAAGTGACCTAAACAAAATGACTACGTCAAACAATCCTGATTTATGTCCTATACAATAGGTATAGCATATATCAAATCATGCTTTTTTTATCAGAAAAATTAAGTTATAGGGGTGAGCCACTTTTCAAAAACATCCCGTATAAGCGAATAAGGATATTTTGTAGGAAAACAGCAAAAGAAAATAAAATAGATAAAAACTCCCATTATTTTATAAAGACACTCACCTTCCGAATTTTTGGTACAAATTTATTTATGTTTAGTTACGAAGAAACTTTTAATTATTATTTTGTTAGTTAAAATAAGATATTATTGTGAATAATGTGATATTTTGTTTTAATTAATGTGTTGGCATACCCTCTTATCAGTAATTAATTTGGAGTACATGTAGTTGAAAATATAATTTTTAATTGCTTATAATTTAATTAGAGTCTTCGCTTTTATTTCTAGTATAATTTTATTAGCTATTATATTAAGTTAACAAATGTTAATTTAATTTACTGTAACTACAATTTTTAGACGGAAATCTAATAAAAGAGTAAATTTAAAGAGAATTTAAAAATTTAAATATAGAGTGCAATGGATATGTTAAAACCATTAACTTCTAATAAAGGAGATCTGGAAAAACAGATTTGATCGTCTAATGTTTTTCGTGTCTTTTCCTGGTCTGTTAAAATATGCTCTAATCGTATTTTTAATCTTAACTATTTTTTTAAATACAACTAGGGTTGCTCATTAGCATATTTGGAAAAATAATTTTTTATTAATAATTTGGTATGAAATACTTGGTACTTCGAGTCAAATCGTTGTTACTTTTATGGACGGGGCACTATAGACTGAAATTTAAAATACTGTTTTTTAAAGTGAAAATGTCAAAAGCTGACATATAAGATGATATTTTCTATCAATTAAAGTAAAAATTACCGACAGTACAATTTAAAAATCAAAAGTGGTAGTCATTTCCGGTGAAACAGGAAATGACCGAAAAGAATTGAATACGTCAATCTATACTCATTTATGTGATATACTAACATACCAAACCTCGTTCTTTTTATCTGAAGAAATAAAAAGTTATATAGAGGTGAGACATTTTTGAAAAACATCCGGTATTCCTCAATATGCCTTCTCGCAAGGCATGTATTGCCTTATGAGAAAATAAGTTATAAGTTACAAGTTATTTTAAATGCAATTTTATATAAAACCGAGAAAAGCGAATAAGCTATTTTTAAATCAAAGGTAAATATATCAGATTAAAATTACATTTATATAATCTGAGGATATCTATAAAGATAATAATTTTGTAAGCAATTGGATGTTTACTTGATTTTACTTGCTTGATACATGTTTTTTTTATTTGCGGTTATACGTATATGTTTTAAAATGTTATTAACAGGAATGTCTTACAGGATATGAAAAATTACTAATATTAGGTATTTCCTTTAGCACGAGATTGTTGCAAATTTTATCATATTTCCGGTGAGCAAAAACCTCTAGAACAGTTAGATACAGTATTGGCCAAAAGTGGATAAACCAATACCAATAATTGCGAAGAAAATCAGATTTGGGTGTTAAATATCAAAATTATTTTATGTACCTTTGTATGTTAAAAGTTTAATACATTCTCACCAAAATACTACCAACAAATATAAATTCTTCTGTTAGTCTTATCATTTATAGATAAGAATTGGCAAATATTGCTTTTTTGTTATGAACCAAATATTTTTAAAAATCGTTAGTTTCATTTGTTCTGCTTTTATGAATAATTGCGATTTAAAAACATTTGAGCTCTTGTGATATATCATGCCACGTGGAATTAACTTGTCTGTAGATCTTAAGTTGCGAGTAGTGAATGCTTTTAAGGATGGTTTGAAGCAATCGGAAATCGCTAAGCAATTACGCCTTGGAAAATCAGCGGTACATTATATTTTAAAGAGATATAATGAGAGAGGAGATGTCTATAAAAAGAAAACCAGGACGACCTAAAAAAGTTGGTCCCAATATGATAAAAGCCATAAAACGAATTTCTTCACAAGATCCATTTTTGCCGTCAAAGAAGATAAAAGCAAAACTTGAAGAAATGGGCTATCCACTAGTGAGTACAAGACCCGCCAAGAAACCACTGCTATCAAAAAAAATTTGAAGGCCCGATTAGCATTTGTCAAGGAGTATCAAAACTGGACTGTGGCACAATGGAAAAAAGTGTGTTTTAGTGATGAATCAAAGTTTAATTTGGTGCCATCAGATGGAATTCAACATGTAAGAAGACCTCCCAACACACGATTGCTACCAAAGTACACGCGACCCACTGTAAAACATGGTGGGGGCTCAATCATGGTATGGGGGTGTTTTTCTGGGTATGGGATGGGGCCTCTCCATAAAATTGAGGGCATAATGGATCGGTTTGGCTACAGAGACATTTTACAAAACCTTTTAGTGCCTTATTTGGAGGAAAAAATGCCAGTTATACACTACTTCCAACATGACAACGACCCTAAACATGCCTCACAATTGGTTAAAAGGTTTTTGGAAGATGAAATGGTGACTGTTCTCAAATGGCCATCGCAATCCCCAGACCTGAATCCAATAGAAAATTTATGGGAAATTTTGGATCAACACATTAGGACCAAATTCTACAAAAATAAGCAAGAATTATTTGCAGCTTTGGAAGAGTCTTGGAAAAATATCGATTTTTCTATAATTGAAAATCTTCTGGGATCCATGCCTAAGCGATGTCTGAAAGTAATTAAGAATAAGGATTATTACACTAAGTACTAGTAAATTATAAGTTAATTTTTCAGTTTTTGTTAACATAAGATTTTTTTTTATTAAATATATATTTTGTTCATCTACTTTTGTCCAATAGTTTTTTCAATTTAAATTTTTTGCTACCTTATTAAAGCACATTTAAAAAAAAACAATGCTATTTATTTTTATAGCACTGACCCTAGACTTCAAGTAAATATAGCTCAAATTTTAATTTTAAACATATTAGGAAAAACCCATTATTTTAATAAAGTTCATCCACTTATGGCCAATACTGTACATTAAATTAAGTACAACAAATACCTACGTACAAAATAACGTATTTTTTGGTTTTCCGAATTTTCTGATAATTTTTTATTTGTTTCGATTTTTTTTTCCAAAAAAATCTAAACATCTATTTTATCAAAGTTTTATCACATTTTTGTGAGCTACTATAGTGTTTCTCACGTAACTATTCCCTATTTTGACATTTGACAGCCTGTATGGTAACGATATGGGTCAAACAAAAAATACGAATGTTGTCTTTTATATTTTGCATATAGAAATATAGTAGCCGCCTGTCAACAAATACCAAATGTCAAAGTTCACTGTCATCTTTAGCATGGATAAAGGAAACAAATTTAGATTGGAATTAGGGAATCCAAGTCCCGGGACCAAAAATGCTTTCGGGACTTCGGGACCAAATATCAGGTCCCGGGACAAGTCCCGGGAATCCCGAAACTGGTCCCAAAACTAAAATACACAATATACCTATCTAATATCGATTAGATCTGTCTTGAGAAAATATAAGAAATTAAATTAATTTAACTTAGAACTCAGGTTTATTTATATTGCTAAATGGTTAACCAACAAATACCAAAACAAAAACAAAACAGAAACAAATTGACATGAACTCATGCGAACATGGCAAATATAAAACTATAAAATAACTATATAAACTAAAAAAATATAAGTATATAACGAGAAACATCACTTTTGTCCAAAGTATGACTTAAGTGGCACGAGGGCATTTAAGGATTTATCATCTAATCTTGAACGAAGCTTACTATAAAATCCACCGGCAACTGAAAAAGCTCTCTCCGATTGGACGCTGGTGGGTCGAATGGTCAGTAAATGCTCGTAACATAGCTGCAAATATTGACAACCGCCATCCTGAAAAAAGACCATTTCCCGTTTTATAACTTTTGACTTTTGACAATCGATCTGGTTTTGCAGCTAATGACGTTTGTATGATTGTTCTTCTACTTGTTGAGGCAGTAGCAGATATTGCACTTTCAATAAATCCGTCTAACCTTTTTGCCAATGGAACTTTCTCAACCTGATTACTATTTCTGTTTCTTATCTCGGCCAGCGAAACTTCGTCTTCATCTGAAACAGCTTCTTGCTCTTGTACTTTGGATTGTGATAATCTTTGCACCAATCTGTCAATGAACTTTAAGATTTCTTTGGTATCTGGCTTAGACTGGTTAAACTCTAAAGGATTGCTTAAACTTTAATAGTACTAAGTAACTAACTAGCTTCAGTAGTAGTAGATAGAGAAACCCTGAAACGGCAATGAATTGGGGATTCCCCTTATTCCAAAACATTGAAAAGCTTTAAACAACTTTCCAATAGGCGGCGCTCGGCGCAGCGTGGCGCTTGTGTGTCTCCGTGTCGGCCTGTCGGATATAATAATTGCGGTTTCGGGACAAAGTTGAGGTCCCGGGACCATCACTGAGTCCCGGGACCACTTTTTTTATGCTAAGTTCCGGGACCGTCTGGATACCCTAATTGGAATGCCCGTCAAAATTTTGGGTCGCGAAATGGTTTTGGATCGCGACCGTTGTACGCGATCTGGCGCTGCTATAGCAGTTGCTAAGAACAACCGCAAACAAAACTTGTCAGTCAGAATCTTCAAAAATTATGGGGTCTTTCCAAATTTAAACCGCTTTCATTGGAAAAATTCCGAAAAGTGTTTAAAGCGTCCATTTTCAAAGTAATTATTGCTATGCTCTGAGTTAATTTAAGTTTTACTCAAACCCGTAATAATTGTGAAAAAGTGGCATTAAAAACTTAAAAAGCTGTGCTGTGAACTGTGAACAGCAAAAACCATCGTGGATTCTGGTATAACGTCGGTTTCCAATGTTTCATAGATATTTTATACATCCTTATATAAAATAACGTTTCTTGTATGCAACACACTGTATTTTATTTATAAAATTAAAAGAAAATAATAATAAATTTGAATAAACAATATTTGGCGATATCATTCCGGAAAAAGCCGAACCGCTCCGAAATTTACAAAAGCTTTGGGTCGCGACCGTTGCAGGAGTAGCGCCAAATAGTGTTTACATTGTCCTTATGGGCACTTTTCAATATTTAGTTAACGCAAAAGTTTTAGACCGCTTCGTTTAAAGCTGTACACAAACTGAATTTTTCAAGTTGACGACAAAAAATTTCGCTGTTTCTGTTTCCGGCAATGAAGCACCACATTATTCGACAATTTCTCGTTGGTATGGAGAATTTAAACGTGGATGGATTAGTCTTAGCCACGATCCAAGAACAGGTCATCCATGAAGACGTCGATGCTGTACGTTAGCGGATCTAAGAAGATCGACATGTTACATTTTGTGAAATTGAAGCATAATTATAGATTTCAAAGGCCTCAATTCAACAATTTTTCATAAAAAATTATTTGTAAAAAAATAGTTTCTCGTTGGATACCGCATCTGTGAAAGAAAGAACAGAAAGCAATTACTTAGAGTCAATTGCTGTCAAAAAACTCTACACTGGTTTAACGCAGGAAACTCAATAAATAATCCTGGATTTACTCTTGTGAACCCGAAAATAAACGTCAATCGGCTGTTTGGGTGTTCCCAGATGAACCAAAACCGACAAAAGTTATCCGTTTTCGAAGTGTTTCCAGAAAGATGGGGGCAACATTTGTCTCAAAAGCGGGTGATGTAGCAACAATTCCTCTGCACGACCAAAGAACTGTTACTGTCGATTAGTACATATCTATTTGTTTGCTGGAAGTAATTGCTGAGTTTCGAAAACCCACCAAGCCAATGCAAGATCCCACACAGCTCGAAAAACAATTGAGTTTTTAAAGCAAGAAAACATCCAATTGTTGGATCATCCTCCATACAGTATCGACCTATATAAGTACTAAAGACTTTTTACTTTTCCAAAGACTAAGAATGAACTTTGTGGTCAAAAGTTCCAGTTCCCAGAAGATGCAGTTAGCGCCTTCAAAAACACAATTTTCAAGGTACAAGGCAATTTTGGTTCCAATGGATGCAAAAGTTCATTTCTCTTCGTGGAGAGTACTTCTACTTGGAAAAACAACAGTGTTTAAAAGTTATACACTGTTCTTTTTTCTACCAATATCTTCTCATTCAAACTGGAGTCTTATTCAAACTGGAATAAAGGCTTTTAAAATATCTTAAAAAATGTTTTTATTTTCTTAAAGTTTGATGCCCTCTAACGGACTTTTGTATAGATGTCTGTATAGATAGAAGCACTTTGTATAGATGTAAGTTGTGTCTAATTAAATTTCAAAAATGTGTAGTAGTTCTATGTCCACCCAATATTGAGACACCCTGTATTTAGAGATGGTTCATCACATTATTACATTTTAGCATAAGGCAATAATAATTATGTATACAGGGTTGTTCACCACATACGAGCAGCTAAACGATTAAATTTTTACAAATTGTAAGTTTTAGGTTCGTTGAAGGACTAGTAGATGTACAATTTAAAAATAATTTTACATACAGAGTATGTAAAAAGATATGTAAAGTGTAAGTATGTTAAGATACAGAGTGTCCAAAATAAGTATATATATAAAACCGGGTTCATAGCGTCCTACGCCTTCCGGTACCCAGTTGCCAGCCTTTCCTATTCTCCCAATCCCCTGGATGAAGGTTTCTCTCCGACATAGCTTTATGTATTCCTCCGGTCCATGTTGCTCTCGGCCTTCCTTTTTTTCTCCTTTCTGATCTTTTCTGATCCATTTCAGAACTTTCTTCGGTATTTGGTCCTCACTCATTCTTTCTACATGCCCATACCATACCAGCTGTCTTTTCTTTATTTCATTTATTGTGGTTTGCTGGACATGCATAATTTCCCTTATCTTTATATTCGCTATTCTTTCCATTCTTGATATTCCCGCAGATCTTCGCCAGAAGTCCATCTCGAGTGCTAATAGTCTTTGTTCCATTCTACTAGTGAGCTGCCATGTTTCACATCCATATAAAACTATAATTTTAAAGATGGAATTATAAATAGTGTGTTTTTTCTCATATGAGATGTGTTTGGACCCTCATAGTGAGTTTAGGCACCCGATGACTTTTTTGCCTTTCAGTATTCTTTCCTTGATCTCGCTCTCTGTTCGCCCGGTATAATCTATCTGAGTTCCAAGGTAGGTGTATTTACTGCATGACCCTATCTCTATATTTCCATCCAGATGTAAAGTTTCTGCTGCTTGGCCTATACATATGTACTTAGTCTTCGACGTATTTACCGATTTACCGACAACCCCTACTTTTCATACTCGCTTAAAAGTCTTGTTGTCATAAATTGTAGGTCTTCCTTATCTTGAGCCACTACCACTTGATCATCTGCAAAATGAAGGTTGTATAGAGTTGTTTCGTCGTTAAGTAGTATTCCCATTCCTCTGCACGATCTTCTCCATTTTTCTAGGGTTTCATTCAGATAGATCTTAAATAACATCGGGGATAGGCAGCAACCTTGTCGTAGGCCCTTAGTTATAGGCAAACAGCGCCGTACCAAGTTTTATTCTTGATGTTGCCTCATTATATAGCTGTTTAACTGCTTCTATCGCTGTGTTATTTATAGAGGATTTTTCGAGGACTTTCCAGAGCTTTTGGATCGGAACGGTGTCATACGCTTTTGTGAGGTCAACAAAGAGCAGATGTACATCTCTATTGGTTGCCACTTTTTTTTCATTTATATGGACCAGAGTGAATATATGGTCCATACACGATCGTCCCGTACGGAACCCTGCCTGTTCTTCTACCTCATACGGTGCATACTCTTTTTCGATTATATTTCGCAGTATCTTTCCATATAAGTCTACTCAAAGTACTTGTGACCGTGATGCATCTATAATTGGAGCATTCATCTCTTTTTCCCTTTTTGTGGATTGGTGTTATCCACGCTTCTTTCCAAGTTAGTGGTATTGGCTCACCGTTTATATATCTTGTCATTAGTTCTTTCAGGTGCAAAAATAAGTAAAAAATATTAGAGTTGTATTTTTTTAAATGGAACACCCTGCATATTATTCTATTTTTAGATTCTACGGTTGAAATAAAGGTAAATTTGATTAAGATTATCAGACTTAAACCTTACGGTTTTTGAAATATTTTCAATTTCGTGAAATTGCAGTAAAAAATCTAAGGCTTCATTTCTTCCAGGGTATTAAACGTTTTAATACTAAATATTTACTGGAGATTAAACATCAGATATTGTGTTGCAATAATAAAAATTATGTTACCTTATACAGAGCGTCAAAAAATTTATTTTAAATAATTACTAGCTTTAAACGGCAATAACTTGTTTAATTTAAATGGAACGGCCTGCATATTTTACGAAATGAATTAGATGCGCAATATAATTGTCTATCAAATTGTATTATACGATTTTTTACCTATCTCTTCAAGTTTTCGTAGAAAATGCTTTTTCTTATAATTTAGACCTCATTTATCACTATACCCATGGAATATTGACGTTATAGATTTTTTTAAAGCAACATATATGTACAAAATTACAGGTGGTAAAATAATAATATTCCATTTGTTTACAAAAAGAAAACTATTTAAATCTTTGTAAAAGGTCATACCAATTATTACTAATTATTAATATACCACCATTATTTCCGCCCAAAAATTAGTTAATTGCATACTTAATTCTTTTGATTAATAAACTATTCTAAATAAATGTGGATTTGACTCAGAAATCAATACAATAATAAGTTATGAACTATAAGTATTTGTCAAAGAATGAAATAAAATTTATAAGGTGTTACTTTTTACCACACTGTCTAATACACATACAAAATTCAGTTTATTAGTATTTGGAGCAATTATTATCAATCAACTTAATCGATCAATTAATGTAGTTTGAATAGTGGGATCATATTAATTGGTCTTCTTTAACACAAAATATTTTTATTAAATATTATTTAAACAATTTTTTATGTTTTAATGAAATAAGCGACTATATCGACACTATTAGTACCTGTACTTTTTGGAAATTTGTTACATCTTTAAAAATAATCTAAAATGTCAATATTCCATGGGTATATTATGAGGTCTAAATTATAAGAAAATGCATTTTCTACGAAAGCTTGAAGGGATAGGAAAAACTGGTATAATACAATTTGATAGACAATTAAATTGTGCATTTGATTATCGTAAAATATACAGGGTGTTCCATTTAAATTAAACAACTTGTTGCTGTTTAAAGCTAGTAATTATTTAATATAAATTTTTAGACACTCTGTATAAGGTAGTATTATTGTTATTATTGCAAAACAATATCTGATCAATAAATAAATTTCAGTAAATATTTAGTATTAAAATCTTCGATACCCTTGGAGAAATGAAGCCTTAAAATTTTTACTGCAATTTCATAAATTTGAAAATAGGTATTTCAAAAACGGTAAGGTTTAAGTGTGATAAACCTTAATGAAATTTACCTGTATTTCAATCGTAGAATCTAAAAATAGAATAATATAAGGATGTTCCATTTAAAAAAATACAACTATAATAATTTTTACTTATTTGGGACCCTGTGTATCTTGTAAAAATATTTTTAAATTGTAGCTCTAATAGTCCTTCAACGAACCCAAAACTTACAATTTCTAAAAATCTACTCGTTTAGCTACAATACCCTGGTGAACAACCTGTGTAGTAAATTAAATATTAATTATTATTTATATAGTAATATCCTAATTACTATAACTAAGTTACTTTTCTAATTCTAAACAAATATAATAGAATATATTTATCCAGAGTACCTATTTAACAAAAATGCCAGTCACCTGTAGGTATACCGAAAATACATTTATTTAATGAAAATGTTCCATTAGTAGAAATTAATCGTTAGTGAAATCATTGTGTCCATTAGATAAAAAGGTCCATTAAATAGAAATACTTCAATAATGACCTAATCTGTCTAGAAAATACTATGTTTTTGTAAAATAGGGTAGTGAAACCGCACAAATATTTTTATAATTCATTTGTTATCAATAATACATAGTAATTAGTCCGTTCTTTTTTATAAAGTGTTTCGATAATATCAATAAATAGGCTTTATCCATTTGGAAACATTAAATATCCATTAAAAACAATATTTACTATTAACCTTCTATTAATATTACGTATTTATATTTTTTATCTTTAATGTATCTGTCACGAATATACAATAATGTACGATTATATAGTTCAACGCTACAAAAATAATGTTTTAATAGTAAACGTAGGATATAACATATTTTGTACATGTTTTTTGTATTTTCATGGATAATTCCTATTTTAGTTTATACGATTCTTATATTTGAGTGCTTAATCTCATAAGTACATTTAGCAAATCGTTCGTATAAATGCATATATTGGTAAAGAATTGTACACAGTGTCAGTTTTTTTATCGAAATTTAATTTTGAAATAAAACTTTAAAATATCATAATATTCCTTGGTCTGGCATTGTTTTTAAGAGTCCATTTCACTAGTCCGAAAAAGCAGCAAAATAAGCGTTCGGCATTTAACGTTTTATGTAAAACTGGCTAGGTATTTTTACACAAATGAAGAAGGAAATTAAAGATAAAGGACTATAGTATACCCGTATTGTAGCACATTTTTAGACAACTTCTTTATTTTTAAGATTTTGATAGTCAAACATCAACAAAGTATTCCTTATGTTTGGACTAAATTTTCTCGAAAATAAAGCCACAATTTAAAATTCCGTTACAATACGGAAATAGATTGAAGTTTTGTGGTTACAGTGATATATAATTTATACGGTTTTGTAACAAATTGCTCGCTATTTTATGGTAAATGCTGAAGCCCTGCAAACCTTAATCAAGTCTTAATCAAAGCACGTGTGTTTGGAATTTTGGGTGTGGCTTAACACGACAGGATCGGGCTAAGCCTTAGGCACATTTCTAAAATAATATGTATATTTCCTTCGGCCACACACCCGCTTTTTCCGACCCCTGAGAGCGACCCGAAAAGTACAGCGTAATAGACTCTTAACAGATCTGCGGTGAATTTTGGCGAATGTTCTAGAATGAACTTTTTCGCGGGGCTCTGCTCTGGTGAATTTCTCCACCATTCTAGAAATTTGTTGGCCATCCGTCATTTTGTGGCTATTCTCGTGACTGTTTTTGCGACGCCCCAGAAGGGCATTGATGAGCCTTGTTTTGCCATTTCATCTGCCTTTTCGTTACCCTTGAGAACCATCGTGCCCCGGTACCCACGCTAACGATTTGTTGCTACGCTGCGTTCCCCCAATATATTTAGTACAAACACACACACAATCTCGCACTACTTGAAACGATTAATAGAAGCAATTAATTCTAGCGATGGGAACTATCGAATGAATTAGACTATCGAATGGTTAATGAATGAATGATTTCAACTATCGAATGGTTTTATTCGAATAAAATCATTCATTCATTTGTATACTAAAGCATATGTGACAACCTCGCCGTGCGACTAAATGATTATCGTTGAGCCACGACTATCGAATGCTTTTGATAAATGAAATTTAGTATTCGTTTGATTTTTGTATGCGTCAGTGCATTATTAGTTCTTCCAAATTTTTATAACTTTGCCGTATAAATACTGTGCTATTTTTGCGTTTATTAAAATAGTTAAAATACTAAAATAGTAGTTATTTTTTAATTTTATTTATTGACGATTGTGTGCATGTGCAGGTGGTCAAAAGTTTTCCGAAAATTTGTGTGGTTTTCCGTAGTCCGATCTTTCAATTATTTAATTTTATATGGTATATGGCTATTTTTTAATGGGAAATTTTGAGAGGTAGCAATTTTTAAGAGAGATGAGATGAACTTACAATTAATTTTAAAAATACATATTTGTATTTTAGATGTTTTAATAATATGAATTAGTTGAACTTAATAATCATATTTAAGTAATGTGGTTAAGTAAATGGTTATCGAACTCAAACTATGGGGTGAGAAAATTAAAATAAAAGTTTTACACGTGCCAATTTAAAAAAAAAAGTTAACGATGTTTGTATTTTGTTTATGCTAATTTTCTTACATGTAGTTTTTTGCGAAGAAATATTTCATTTATTTTTTAAAGTAAATGCCAGTAAAAGTAAATATAATTTTTAAATAGTAATATAAAGCACCTAATATAAATAATTTTGATTTGTAATTTTTTATTTATATTTTCCTTCCATTACACTGCATGCTTAGAAAATTAATAAATGTTTATATTTCATGATTTTAAAATTTGTTGTTAATATAACAAATTAGTTCTGTAATTATTATTATTTAATAAACCAACGTTGCCACACACAAAAAATTTAGAGACTATATTATTTCTAAATAGGATCTAATATAAATAATTTTGACATCTAATTTGTTGTTTATATTTTGCTACTACTTAAAAAAATATTTATATTAAATCATTTTAAATTTTGTTGTTAATAGGTATAACAAATTATTATTGTTATTATTATTTTTAAACCAGTCTTTGCGTAAAAACATTAAAAATAATTTTCCTACATCCAAAATAACAAGTATTATTGCAGTGTAACAACAGAATATTAATAAAAAAAATGCAGAATATATAGACATACTAACCCTAACTAACTAAAGCCAAACAATAATATTCTTTGCTAATATCAACTAATACCAAAATATGGCAACAGCGCCCTTCATAATGTATTTTCTGTGTAAATACTAGCACCTCAATAAAAAAAATAATGTGTCCTTATCTATATCTGACTCCGCAAAAAATCAAAGATGCCGGCTTCTTTCATAGCATTGCCACCGACCGCTGTCGGGTTTTTCAGAAAGAAACCTACGTCGCGTCGCCGGGCGACAACTAAAATTCAGTTAATATTTTATTATAATCGATCCTGACGAATAAAATGAATTTCATAAATGAATGAATTTTATAAATGAATGGTTTTTGCTGCCGAATTACTAGAATACAATATTTCAAGGCAGATGACGGATCTATTCGATAATTTTTATTCGAATAGTTTTCAACGAATGTTTTCTTACTAACTATCGAATTATTCGAATGAATTGCAACTATCGAATGTTTCGATAGTATTCATTCGATAGTTCCCACTACTAATTAATTCCACTCATCAATGGCTTGGTTTCTGGTGTTCTCTTCTTCATAGCATTAGTTTGTGGACGTCCTTGTAAGTAGAAACGGTCAATTAATTAGTAGTGTTGCCACTAAGGCAGAAATTGACATAGAAAGTGTAAATTTGCAAACAAAGAAAATATACTTACTTAAAAATATAAACTTAGCAATATGTTCCTTAAGAATTAAGTTTGAATGTAGTGCATGTACCTTAGTGTTCATGACGAAAAGAGTTGACAAACTGCTGCAAATTGTATTTTTATTACGTTATGAGTGACGACAATATGTGTGGAAAACCAATACCTTTTAATTAATTTATTCCTAATAATGTGGGTGTCCTCAGCGGTTTTTACGGACTTCTGCACACCGATTTGCCGTAGATTGAATGAGGTTCCGACTAATCTCTTGAGGAAAGGCGTTCTACTCGTCTCGAAGATTTTCTCCCAAAGTTTGAAGATCTGGTGCTTGTGAACGACTTTGGAGTCTTCTCTTTAGTAGGTACCAAAGGTGCTCAATAGGACTGAGATCAGGGCTATTAGCAGGCCAATCCATAATTCTGATATTGGACTCTTCAAGGTATCGAGTAACTACTCTTGCAGTATGAGGCCTGGCATTATCCTGTTGTAAGATGAATTCTGGACCATGCTGAGTAGCAAATGGAATAACATATGATTCAAGAATCTCATCTCTGTATCGTTCAGTATTAATTATGCCGTCTAGAAACACATGCAAGTCCGTACGTCCATTTAAAGTTATATCTCCCTAAACCATGACGAAACCTCTACCAAAATGAATCGTTTCTCTGACTGTTGTGTCCAGATACCGTATATTCGGTCTTCTGCATACTCTCCGCCGGGCATTATTATGACTTAGTCGAAAACGGGACTCGTCTGTAAAAACGACGTGCCTTCACTGATCCACGCGCCAGTGAAGATGTTCTTGAGCAAATATCCCTAGTGCCCTACGATGATTATCAGTTAAGAGCGGCACAATAGCCGCTCGCCTTCATCAAATGTTAACTTCGCTTCGCCACGTAAGAAGATTTCGATAGGTTTCTTGCGGTAAGTGTTCTTTCACGAAGAGCGGCTTGAACAAGATACCGATCTTTCCGCCTCGTTGTCCGCCTTAGTTGAGGATATGGTCTGCGGACAACAAAACCATATTCTCTGTGTCGATTCCTTAGTTTGGAAATGACCGTATCGTTGCGACCGACCCTCCTGCAATAAAGTTGTGGCTATAATAACTTCTTCAATATTTAAACGCCTTCTAACAACGTTTACTCTTCCCAAAACATCAAAATTTGCCATATTCGACACCAATTTTGACGATCAAGAAGGAAAAATCACACTAAATAAGAAATTGATTTTATGGAATTTATGCGTCTTCCGGTAGTATAGTTCAACCCCAGAAAAACGCCTATGATGTTTTTTTCGCGAAAAAACCATTTTGAAAATTCGAAATTTTTTGGAAATTTTTTTCGTTTTTAGTGAAAAAATATAATTTCTTGATAATATGACAACATAGGTATTTGATTAAATTTACCAGAAAGAAATTCCAGAAAAGATCCAGTGCCCAGTGGTTCTCAAAATTTTAGCAAAAAATATTTTTTTTTGCAAAATAACTCCGTTATTTTGGACTTATTTGAAAAACGATAACGGGAAAATATGTTTCTTTTATCGAGATCTACAAGCCCTTAAAATACTTGCACTTATTTCTGGGACACCCTGTATACAAAAAAATATGTTAAAACACAGAAAAAGTGTAAACTTTGCTCAATGTTGTAACAGTCCAAATTTAGCTTTAACTAGGTTTAAAAATATATACCAATTTTGCTTACAAGTTATATCAAACTCTTATTTTTGCTGATAAATAAATTTATTGCATTTAATTTTTATAAACAAATATTCATTACAGCTATATTTCATTATCTTTCTTACTCTCCTTTGCTTAATTTATTTTGCATTCCATGCCATATATCAGTCAGTAATCAATCAGTAATGATCTAAAATATAATTAAAATTTATTATCTTAATATAATCAAATTCACCGGCTAATATAATCAAATTCACCAAAATATTACCTTTAATTTCTGGACTTGTTTATGTTTCTGAATGTTAGCCTATTTGCCGTAATTTCTAGAAGTTCTGCGGTACTGCTTGCCCTTATATTATCTTAGAAGATTTATTATCAAGTGTGGATTGTCTCTAAAATATTATTTGATCCTATATTTCATTATAGAGCTCAAAATGAAGTTATTTACCTGCATATTTTTTGAAATTTATCATTTGTTTATTTTCTGCAAATTGTAAGGTTAACAATTATTAATTATTATTAATAATGTCATTTATATTTGAATTGCTCAGATCAGTTGAGATGAGTGAATTCGGCGCACACACGATGTTTTCAGATTGAGCAGTACTTCCTTTAAATTCTGATGTTTGTATTTTCTGATAATTATTGAATGCATAATCGACATCCTTTCCGTAATATTGTGTATGCATCGTCACCGGCATAAGGTTTGGTATGTTTATGTTTGAATGGTTATTGAAATTTACTTTTAATTCTAAGTAATTTTTATTTTGGCAATGTTTCTAAATTCCCAGAATATTAAATTGCAACTTTGCAGTATAAATCAAGTTTCTTCGGACTGGAACTTTATCTGATCGATGTAGGTTTACCATTTTTCCCTTCAGCTTCAAAGCAGGTGTTTTGGTCAGTGTAATTTGTTGGAATTTTCCTGTTTTAGCCGTTTGTTGGGGATAATCACTGACTAGAACTATTATACGGGATACTTTTGCTGTTTGAGTTGTACCTTACCTTTTAAAAGTATCTCTGGACCGTTTTATACGGGATTTTAATCTGCTCGTGGCTGGGAAAGCCTTTTGTTTTATTTTTTTGTCACCGTCAATTTTCTTGGGATGAGAAACATAAAACCACCACTTGTTCCAGTAATTTCTGCTTTCTGAATCCAGCAATTTGGACATCCACCTATTAGGAAAAAACTACATTTTTTTGTGAAGCCCAGCAAGGGCTTTTTAGACCCGGATTTTTAAGACCAGGATTTTTCCACCAGGCTGTGAGACCAGGATTTTTTGGACCAGGATTTTTAGACCAGGATTTCTTTTTATACGAGGATTTTTCTACGAAGCATTTTCTGGCAGACTTTTTCCACTACCACCAGTACCCTGGAAGTGATATCCATCTGCAGCACTCAGCTTGGCAACTACGTCGCTGGATCAGGTTTGAAGCAGAGACATGTAAACGTTTCCTAAAATTTTTATCTTCCCCTATTTGTTCTTCCTTTTGTTACTTACCTTTTTTTATCTTATATCGATTCAAGGTTCAAGAGTTCAAGGTACATACGGTTCAGTTTTCAATTTTTAATTAAATTTAGTATATATAACGTCATCAAATTTGTTCATTTTCAACAGTTCATTTTTTTAATTTAATATCATTATACAATACGATTTATTAATTTATCTTAGTGTTTTATTCATCCCTTAATTTTTTTTATCTTTCTAATATTTTTTTTATAACAAGTCTTGTTAGATTCCAAGAATATCATGGGGGTTTTCTGGCTTATCCTGTGCAAAGCCAGTTTGCTCTTCGGCAGAGCTAGGGCCTATTTGCAAGCACACTCCACAGTTTAATAAGACCTTGTTTTTTATTTATTTTTTCGGTTCTCTATAAATTTTTAATTTCATATTTTTTCTTCTCAATTTAATAATTTTAAAATTTAACAATTTATTTTTTTTTAAATCAATTTCCTTCAAAGGAAAAGCGTGGCAATGTTGGCATGCATGACAGCTTTCGTAGAAAATCCCTCATTAAAACTCTATTAAACGAGGTACTTTGTTAACATAAAAGCATAGTATAATAATAATTACAGTTGATTTTTAAAAGTAGGACGGGAACGTTTGATTGAAACTCCATCGTGCTGTTCTAATTATCTTCAGCTATGCTCTTACTTTGATATTTTCCAAAATCAGAATCAATAAATAATATAAAATAAAAATTAATCTATATCTCTTCAGCCTTTATAAATTAGGGTGTGGAGTAATGTATAGGAGCGGTTTTGGTAAATCGAACCGATGAAATGGAACCTCCATAAATAAAGTTAATAAATATCTTCTAAGGCTAAAATTAACCTTGACTATTTTAGTGAAAACTTTCCCATTCACATGACAGGTAATAGGTTTTTTTTAGATATATTTCTCGATCTCGACAAGAAAAGCGATACCAAGCCTACGCATAGTTGGAATAAGTAACAGGATATATATTTAATCTATTTACCAACAGAATGAAAATGAAACAGTATTCAGCTACCTACCTTGAATGAAATTGCAACGTAATAATAATGTCATTTATACAATATTTATCTAGTGCAGTGGATTAACTAAGACTATGTCAGTGTAAGTATCTTAAACAGATAATCTATATATGAAAGTTAATTAACATGAAAAGTACATGCAATTGTAAGCGATTGTAATAACGAAATTACTTAAAAAATAATACTCATTGATAACTGGAAATACTTGAGTATTTCACCATTCATTAAAAACCAAAAATTAAAAATATTTAGACATTTTTGTTAAATGCTAATGTGTTAGGATCCAATAGAAATCAAATCTCTTTACTCGTAGGTGAGTTGGCAAGTCATCAACTCGAGGAGGTCAATTGTGAGGAACTGACCTCCCCCACATTCAAGGAGGCAATAGAGAAAGAGAGATATATGTATACTCTATTATCCATAGATAGAAGGAGTGACCAAATTAAAGAGGTGGAGAAAATGGAGACAGATCCTCCAGCCTCCACCTCAAGGTACCTCAGCCGGAGACAAGCTACTCGATTGTGAATAAAATCGTTAGCTATTATTATAATAATAAAAAACGACGATTATAGGCTAACAATTGGATTAACAAAATTCGCCTTACTTTACTATGTGCTTCAGTCTAACTTCACTACTATAATGAAGAGGTTCGGACCGTTACCACCGCTGCTTGCTTGCCTCGCATAAAGGCTGATTCATGGTACACCGTGACGGGCCGGGGCCGTGCGACGGTGAAGGCACGGCCAAACATTGTCAAATGTTATTTATACTTATGCATTCATGCTAAGCCGAGCACGGGCCGAGCTTCGCCGGAACGCGTCCGTGCCCCGTCCGAGAAATGTCGGTGTACATTTTTCCTCGGATCCGCTACGGTCCGGCCCCGTTGCGGCAAACATAAATGAGTCGCCCGGGCTAAATACTTCGTTCATCTACGGGCCTATAGCGGCTGTTTTCTAGCAGTGTTGCCGCACCCAACTTTTAGCGCGTACCACATTATAAACTAAAAATGTACCACTTTGGTACAATTTTTTAAAGCACAACAAAATACATCTGCATATGACTTTAACCGGTTTGGTCGCTGTGAATTTCTTCATAAATTTCTACATAAAAAAACTTCCTGGAGAAAGACACAAATCGAGACGAAAAACATGAAATAGAAATTCAGAAAACCCAATTATAAGTATGTATAGGTTGAAGAATTCTAAGTAATTCTAATACTACACACAATACTTGGAAAACTTAAATTTTATTTAAAAAAAACGCAAATATAGAAGCATGTTAGAAACAGTAAATTTTCAAGTTTTTTCTTCGGGTTATTTAATATAGGCAACGCTATAGACATTACAACGTTTATAATACGTCGTTAATTAATGCGGATTTTCTCCGAATGGTATCGGTAAGCGCGTTTAATGCAATATCAACGACAATAATTATTAAATATCTATTCAATTTCGGTGCGCGTGGGAAATAATTATTGTACCAAATCATCCTGGATTTGAAAATGTAGTACTACTGTACCAAATAGAATTAAAAGTATCAAATTTGGTACAAATGTACCACTGCGGCAACACTGTTTTCTAGAATATAATCGGCACGGACATGATCCCCGTTGTCCACTCGGTGTAGCATATATTGAAGGCCCGGACGTGGCTCGGTGTCTACTTTACGGAACGTGCCCGGCTCGGGTACGGCCCGGTGTACCATGAATCAGCCTTAATGAACGACGAACTTATCGTTGAGTTGATGGAAGCTCTTTGCTCGCGACTCTTTGAAAAGAGTCGTTCAAACTGAACGACTCGTTCCGTAACCACCGTATTAACAAGGCCGGACAGCTTATTCGTGACGTCATCAACTGGAGGCCTAAACTTTGATTGCATTTGATACACTTTATACGTATATAATGGATATAAACTTTAATTGCACCGAATTTTTAATAAATAATAATTAAACATAAAATTTAAAAAACATCAGATTGATATCCCATCTCACATGTTTAATTTATGCTGAAAGTGTGTCTAAGTTTCTTTTATTTCCTTTTCCAAGTCTATCATTTTTTTACAACAGTAGTTTTTCAGACGTGTATTTCTAATAGAATTTATGACAATTTTTACAATAACTTAGCATTATAAATAGTACATTGCGGAAATTTTAATAATGGTGTTATTACTTTTAATGTAATCCAAAGATATTTTTGATAAAAATATTTTTTATTGTGAATTTTGAGAAGCTTCTCAGGGCTTTGCAAAACTTTGTTAAACATTATATATTCAAATAAAACTATATTAGTTATTTCATCTTTTGGAAACCCAAAACTGCCTTTAGTAAGGTTTTTTATAAGTGAATTTTGTTCAATATCAGTGTTGTCTGAAAATGTTCAATTATTCTTAGAGTCGTATAATTATTCTTAAGACAGTATAATAGCAATATCCTCCTAAATAAGTAATAACAGGCCTTTCTTCCTTCACACTTTCGATATCTTGTTCAGAAATAGTAATGTCGATGTTAAATCAATCTGATTCGATGGTACTTGTATCGCGTGGTATTTCTTTAGACAAGTAGTCATAAAATCATAAAAAGATAAAAAGTATTAATTTTTATAGAACCAAAACAAGTAGATTTTAGGGACATTAATGACTGAATCCTAAGTTTCTTTTCGCCTTCATATAAATGTCGAACACAAATACTGTACTGACTCCCAGCTAAGTGTCTATATTTTCCAAACCTACTTTCAAGAGGATCAGTTTGCAAGTTCTCTAGTAAAACATACCTCATATTTTACTCATTAAAACAATATTTTATTAATTCAAGCTCAACCTGTTACTCAACTCAAATTAATAACTTTAATATTGGACACAGATAAAAGTTAGAAATTTATTATTTTCATAGCATTTTAAAGAATTTAGTAGATAACAAGCGGCGCCGTCGCCCCGGATTAGGGGGCGTAAAATATCGATAAAATAGTATATACAGGGTCCGGCAATAGTGCGTCGGGCATCTGTAGCTCCTAGAATAAAAAACTTGAGAATTTTGTGTAAGTGCGAACCTAAAGTATGTACCAGGATGTATTTCAAGAAAATATTTAAACTTCTATAGGATGGCTCAAAAAAGTGTGAGTGGACCTCGAGGATTTTTTTTAAATGGAATACCCTGTATATTATTGCATTTTTGGCTTCCTTTCAGATCACTTTACATAACCCTAAGATATGAATAAATATATTTTGATAGTTTCAGAGATATTAAAAAATAAATAAAAAATATGTATTTTTCAGCCCTTCTTAAAAAAATTATTAAAAATACAAGAACTGTCCTCAAATAAAAACTATATTAGGTATTTACTTTAGATGGTCTGTACTTACTTTGCTATAAATATGAAAATCGTAAATTATACAGTATGTTCAAAATTCTGCGCCAAACTTTATAAAATATAAAATAATTTTTCCTCGTTTTTTTAAATGGGACACCCTGTATATTATTTTTTCAGTAGACGGAGAATTAAAAAATGAACATTTTTTGTATTTAGAGTATTTCAAAATTTTTAACGGTTTCACAGATATTTGCGGTTTTATATTTCATATGGCATTTTCCACAGTAAATTTTTATCAAAGCCACCCAATGATTTTTCTCTCGTATTTTACCATTGAAAGCGCCATATGAAATAATACTGCGCGTATCTGCGAAACCGTTCAAAATTTTGAAATACTGTAAATACAATAAATGCTCGTTTTTTAACTCTCCATCTAATAAAAAAATAATATACAGGGTGTTCCATTTAAAATAACAAAGAAAAATTATTTTATATTTTAGAAAGTTTGGCGTAGAATATTGAACATCCTGTATGATATACAATTACCATATTTATAACAAAGTAAGAACAGACTATCTAAAGTAAATACCTAATATAGTTTTGATTTCAGAACAGTTCTTGTATTTTTAATCATTTTTTTAAGAAGGGCTAAAAAATACATATTTTTTATTTATTTTTTAATATCTCCGAAACTATCGAAATATATTTATTCATATCTTAGGGTTATGTAAAGCGATCTGAAAGGAAGCCAAAAATGCAATTATATACAGGGTGTTCCATTTAAAAAAAATCATCCAGGTCCACTCACACTTTCTTGAACCACCCTATAGAAGTTAAAATATTTTCCTGAAATACATCCTGGTACATACTTTAGGTTCGAATTTAAACAAAATTCTCAAGTTTTTTATTCTAGGAGCTACAGATGCCTGACGCACTATTGCCGGACCCTGTATAAATATATACTATAAAAAATATCTATGTTTTATTATTTTTTTCTCCATATTATCCAAAGATATTATATATTGTGAACTTAAAATATTCCTTTATTAAATTTGATTGATAAAAAGTGAGAGATAAACATTTATTGACTGGTATAATTTTTTCCGTATTCTATTAAAATTATTTTTATATACTATAATATTTTTAAAAACTCGGAAAAGAAGTTTTAAAACTTCGAAATATATCTGCTGAGTGAAAAAAGATCCACAATTTGAACTTTTATCGGGTAATTATCAACGCTGCTAAATAGAGTTGGGCCTCCAGTTGGTGACGTCACGAGATTTTTACGTCACAGCTGTCCGGTCTTGTTATTACGGTGGTTACGCTCGTTCGCGGACGACCCATCCCTAATTCGCCTCGGTTGATTATACATAAACGGAAAGATGTAGAAAGTAGAAACAATTTTTTTATGGGTATATGTAGAGAGGCAATATGCATAATTTAAAATTATTTTCAAATGTACAGGGTGTGTCAGAACTAATTTAATTTTTGGATTCTTGGCCAATGTCTTATTTTATAGACATTTGTTATAAGGGTTTAATATGTTTAAATGCTTTGGTTTTTAAAATATTTAAAGATATTTAAATATGCATGCTATATAATAAAAAAGTTTGACAACACCGTTGATTTAATCCTTGTGCTGACTCAGAGAAATAAATTTTACTAAAAAATGTTATTGCTTCCTTTAATGTATACAGGGATATTAAAAATTGTTGGGCTATTTTAAATATTTATTTTACATAAAAACTTCGTTACATATTTCAAATACAATACTATGTAATTTTTAAAATAAGTTGAAGCATATTTACGTGCTCTTTCAAACTATATTAGGGTTTCCTATACCCATCTGGCTCAGATTTTGAATAAAAAGCGATTTTTCAATAAAATGGCAATCAAGATGGCTGGTGTCGCCATGGCAATTTAATAGTGACAGTTGACAGTTAGTAGCTATTTTTAAAATCGACATTACTTGATGGACTTTATTTAAATTTATAACAGCTAACATTTATTTAATTTACCTACAATAGTTTAATAAATAAGTATTTATTATTTTATCAAGAAAAATAAAAAAGTACTTCTTTGATTTATATTACGATGACACTTGTAGATATATTGGATTTTCTATAAAAGAACCAATTATGGCAAACTCATTTTCTTCACTTCCAAGTACAGGTTTCTGCCTACAAAGCAGCCCCCTCCCCTTCAAAAGACATATGATATATCATTCTATTCAGAGTGTTATGTTCTATAGAAAGTAGTAAAAAAATACCGAGGGTGCCATTTAAAATAAAAAGTTGTAGTCATTTCCAGTGAAACAGGAAGTGACCGAAAACAATTGAATACGTCAATCAATCCTAATTTATATCATATACTAACATACCAAATATCGTTTTTTAACTGAAAAAATAAAAAAGTTATAGGGGTTTTGAGACGCACCCGGTATAAATGCTATTAAAATAATGTTAAGTTTATAGTTTATGAAAGATTGTTTACCTAGATGCTGCACGTGATATGCAAATTTCAATTTTTCGTCAAACCCAGGTTCCCCCTTGACAGAATCTACTATATCAATATCCCATATAACACACAATATCCGCAGGATATTCATAGAATGTCGGAGTCCCATTATAAGATCATCTTATAAAGACATCTATAGGATATCCTCCAGACATCCTGAAATCCTGTAGATGTCTCAGAATAGAATATTCTGTGGATATCTCTTTCGTATATCTATTGTACATCCAGCTGAGATATCCAAACATGCTCATGATAATAAAATATCCTAACAATATCGTCTAGATATTTAGGAAAAATAAATAATGTACTACTTTTTATATTACATAAAATGCAATAAACCACACAGATAGATATATATTACGTCAAGGCAACAAAATATCCTCTTGGTATCTTCTGGATAATCTGGATATTTATGAGCTTGGCCACTCCCAGTAATACAGAGAATTTAAAACGCCCGCGCAAAAAATTTCCCACAATCCGTTTCCACAGTTGTTTGTTTTTGCATGGTGTATTATTCAGTTCTTTGATTTAGTGAAATTCGAGGTGAATTCCGTCGTTTAGCGATATTGAATGGGCTTAAAAATGACTGAAACTAACAAAACCGGTTGAGTTTGACTTAGTTTTTTCTTATACTCCTAGTTCTAGCCTTGTTCTAGCAGAAATTCTATCCTCAATTAATGTCGAAAAACGACGAACGACTCAGGGTCTCACAATGAAAATGTTGTGACAAAATTATAGGTGAAAATTTGTTGAAAAGCGCTTGTTCTTTATCCCTAAACCCATTTTCGTGTTTGATCTATTCAAACAGAAATCCTATTTTTGTGTTTAAATTGTGAGTTTCTGGAATGTGTGGTGTTAGAAATTATACCTGTATCCTGTGTGCTAACTTTGATGTAAACTGTTGCTGCTAGACATAAACTGCTAGACTCCATAAAAGGGTAGTATTATCTGGTATAATACCATACGATCGAAAAAAACGGCGTCAGAGGTGGCTTGGAAATGAAGATTGCTGTTATTTTGTATGTAAAATTATATGGGGAACGTCATCGATCGTAATTTTCAAGCCAATTGAATGCCGTTTTTTTTCGAAGGTACAGTATAAATTGAAAGCTCTTAACTCATACAAATAAACTTCTAAATTTTGATGCAAAAATCATAGTAGGTATATGTTAGAGCTGTTAATAAAAATATCCAATAAATAACGTCAAAATGTGGCTAAATAAAATTAAATCGCGAACGTTTTTACTATAAACTAAGGATGAAGTAAGTATTGTCAAATAACAGTCCTCATATAATGTCCTAAAAATATTCTATAATGCTCCCAACATCATCCTTGTATTATCCTATAAATATCCCAAATAATCGTAAAAGGCTTGCCTAGGGATGTCTTGAAGATGACTTTTTTTTGTCCCATCTGGATATCCCATAAATATCCTCCTCTGGTTTTTGGATATCCCTAAGATATTTACTATATCCTTGGTGGATATTCTCAAGATATCTATAGGATTGTGTTGTGTTATATGGGATACTTACATTAGTAGTTGAACATTCAGATGTATCGGACGTGTTGATATAAATCCGTAAATTAATCTAGTTTATTGAATAGATCCGAATAACAGAAATATTGGTAAATAAATGCACGCGTAGCACAAGTGATTTTTTGATAAAAACTAAGAAAACAAAACCAGATTTTGAGATTTGAAACTAATAAAATTCAAATAAAAACGTAATTGAATATTTCGGCGCCGTGGCAAAAAAAGCGTACGATATCTTTTCGGTAAAAAGTGTACAATCGACGAGTTTTTTTTTCTGTTTCGACTAACGTTGCGCGGTTGCCAGACAGTTGCGATTGTAGTTATGGTTGGAAAATATAAGAAGAAAAATGTTATTAAGTGCAATGCTTGTTCAGCAAACATTACAAAATCGCAAGCATCTATGAGATGCCATGGTGGGTGTAGTGGATGGTTTCATGAGGCGTGTACGAAGTTATCTAATGAGGAGTACTTAATATTCAGTTCAAAAACTTATAAGAATGTATGGAAATGCCCAAAATGTGTTGAAGCATCTGATGGAGACGGTGATGGAGACGAACAATCTGAATCGGATGAGGAAATCCAAACGACAAGTTCCACTTCACAACAGCGTTATTCTATTCATGAATCATTAAATCAAGCGAACCCCTCTAATAAAGATATATTAGATGTTATGACAGCAAAATTTTCTGTCTTGGAGAAATCTATTCAGTTTACCAGCGATATACTTGATGATTTACAAAAAACAATTAAGGCAGTTGGTCAGGAGAACGAGCGACTCAGGAAGGAGCAAAATGTATTAAAAGGCAAAGTTAAGGGTCTCGAGGATCAGGTTCATGTGCTACAACAAAAAATAGATAATGAAGAACTTCAGAAAAAAAGTTGTAATGTGGTCGTTGTTGGGTTGCCAGGCAGCCCTACTGATAACTTACGAAAAGTGTTCCATAAACTTCGATTTGCTGTTCAAGATGAAGAATATACTATTTTGCCGCTTCGCACTGAAACTCAGCTTGTGAGATTTACTAAGCCAGAACTCTCTAAGAAACTACTGGAACTTCGAAAATCCATCAGAGTGCTTGATACTAAGGATTGTGGAATAGACGGAGAGACGAGAAGAATCTATATAAATGAAGACTTGCCAAAAACGACAAGAGACTTATTGAAAAAGGCCAGAGACTTGAAGAATTTTGGTTACAGGTATGTTTGGTGTAGGAATGGAAGGATATTTGCTAGAAGGGATGAGGGCGAAACTTTAGTTAAGATTAAGGATTTGGAGTGCATTAATAAATTAATGAATAATTAATATAACAATTTATGTTTTTTGCTATGTACTTTTTATTTAATAATGGATTCACTTAAAAAAATTAAATTTGGACACGTAAATGTTCGTTCTCTGAACCCTTGTATAGATGACATTGAGGAACTGTTAATGGAACATGAAATAGATTTTTTGGGAATAACGGAAACTTGGCTTAATCATAAAGTAGATAGTAAACTGGTGGATATTTCCACTCACAAATTTCTTAGGCAGGATCGTGGCTCTGGGCGGCGAGGAGGTGGTATTGGAGTTTTTATTAGGGATTGCTTGGAACATCGTATCGTTCAAGAGTATTGTAATAGTGACGCTGACTTAGAACAGTACTGGGTTTTGCTACAACTACCAAAAATTAAAATGATAGTTGGTATAATTTATCGGCCGCCTAAGGGTAGTGTTTCTAATGCACTTAATAATTTGGAAACATCGCTCTTTAGCATTTTACCTCAATGCGATGAAGTGATGCTTATGGGCGACATAAATATAGATATGTTGTCTGAAGGTATATACCAGAATCAGGTTAACGATATACTCAATGCCTTTCAATTAAAACAACTAGTAGTATCACCAACTAGAATAGTCGAAAAAGTAGTACGCTTATTGATATAATAGCTATGAGTAATATTAATTTGTCTGCTGGCGCACCTGTCCACGTAAATATGCATGATATTACAGATCACCAAATGATATTCCTTAATCTAGGAATAAACATAAGTAAAGAAAAAAATTAAATTTCATTCTTATAGAGATTTTCGGAATTTTGATGAGACTGAGTTTAATAATGACTTTGCGTAGATTGAGTTGGCAAAGAATATTTCATACTAATGATATTGATGTAAAATTGATATTTTCACTAATTATATAATGGGTCTCTTTGAAAACATGCTCCCTTTCGACGAGTAAGGTTGACAAAACCAAGAGCACCATGGTTTAGTACGGAACTTCGTCTTTTGAAAAAAGATCGTAACCGTGCCTTTAGTCGGTATAAAAAACATTAAGTCTGGAGGATTATGCAGTTTATAAGAGAGCTAAAATAAGTTTACACAAGAAGTGCGAAGAAGTAAATATGAATATCTCGAAAATACTCGAAAAAATCTCAGTAAGCGTGAAATATGGCAAGCACTTAATAACTTAAATGTACATAAGCGCAATAATACTAAAAAAATTCCAGATAATCTTAAAGATGTGAACACAATAAATCGCCATTTTGTAGACTCTATAGAGGCTCTGAAATGTGTGACTGATCCTGTTACTGTTAACTTTTACAATAATAACACATTAGCGCACGTGAAAACATTTCAGTTTAATAGCATTAATGAAGCAGATCTGCTTGATGCCCTTGCTAGCATTAAATCCAATGCAGCAGGCTGCGATGGTATATCTCTATTAATGGTTAAATTGTGCTGTCCTTATATTGCCCCCTACCTTGCTCATATTTACAATTGCTGTTTAAATAATAGCTATTTTCCGATTAGTTGGAGAAATGCAATGATCATGCCCTTGCCAAAAATCTCCAATCCTACAAGTTTAAAAGACATTCGACCTATAAGTAAATTGCCAGTTTTATCAAAGATATTGGAAAAGTTGGTATATAGTCAAGTTTTAAATCATTTAACTAAACATAATTTGATCCCTGATTGCCAGTCAGGATTCAGGAGTAAATATGGTACTTCTGCCGTTTTAGCTAAAGTTTTGGATGATATATTAACAGAATTAGATACAGGTAAGGGTGCAAGTCTGCTTCTATTAGATTATACTAAGGCATTTGACACCTTGGGGCATGACCTTTTACTGGCAAAGCTTCATTATTACGGGTTTTCGGAAAATGTTGTGGAATTGGTTGGCAGTTATTTGTCTAATAGATGCCAGTGTGTAGTTCTCGATGAGGCTCAGTCGGATGCTTTACCGCTTTCTAGGGGTGTACCTCAGGGTTCCATTTTGGGACCACTCTTGTTCCTTATTTACACCGCTGATTTGAAAAATAATGTTGTGGATTGCGAACTGCATCAATTTGCCGATGACACGCAAATATATGCAACTTACACTGCTGAAAATGCAGCAGCTGTTTACAATAATATTAATTCTGCTCTTGAGAAAATAAGTAAATACTCATTGAATCATGGTCTTCAGTTGAATCTTGGCAAAACTCAAATGATTTGTTTTGGTAGGGTACCCTTAGCAAAGGGATTATCTGTTAAACTGAATAACGAAATAATCCATCCATTAAAAACTGTCAAGAATTTGGGTTTGGCTCTAGATTGTGATTTGAGATTTCGAAATCATGTCAATTCGATTGTGCAGAAAAGTTATACAGCATTGAGGGGATTGTATAGGAATAAAAATATTATGAGTCAAGCATTGAAACGTAGTCTATGTGACAGTTTGGTTCTTAGCCATGCCAACTATGCTGACATTGTCTATGGACCTTGTCTTGACGTGCACCTCCTCTTCCAGAATACAGAAGATTCAAAATTCATGTGTACGTTTTATTTGTTCTCTGGATAGAGGGGATATCTCACCTTGGCTTAAAGAATTGAAGTGGCTTAATATGTATGAACGCCGTAGACTGCATTTGGCTACCTTTGTACACAAACTAATTAAATTACAGACACCATTATATTTAAAATCTAAATTAAAACTGCTTCAAACTGTTCATAGCAGAGACACTCGAAATATTAACCAGTTATATCTACCTCAATATAAGACCTCTTTATATCGACGATCATTTACGTATTCTGCGGTCTCGTTATATAATTCCCTGCCAAGTGCTTTAATAGCTAAGTCCCTCGGTTCATTTAGATCGGGGTTCAGAGATTTATTATTCCATAATGTGAGTTGAGTATACTTTTGAAGCCAGCCAACTATGCCTCTCCTTGGTTCTCCCACCAATACATGCCTGTTGCCTTATGTTATTGCATAATGTACTTATAGGTATTAATTGTTCTCTATGTGTGTCTATGTGTTACACTAATAGTTTTGTTAATGCTTTATATTTTTTATATTTTTTGTATTTTCATTATTTTTTTTTGTTATTATATTTATACATTTGATATATTAATTTAAGATAAGGTAGTGGATATTGATATTATTTGTTAGGTTATACTGTAATGGTACTCGGTTAACTAAGCAGTTATTTACTGAAATTCGCCGAGGATTATTAAAATAAAGACATATTATTATTATTATTATTATTATTATTACTTCTAATTAACTTTGAATTTTAAGTGAGTTTTTAGATACTCCCTGTTTTTATCGGAACAAAAAATTACAGATTTCGATTTTGAAGGATTTAAAAGTAAGCCATATTCACTTCCATAAACTTCAAAACTTTGCAACGCTTCATTCATAAATTGACTGGATAGAAACTCTAGGAATTTCAGAGAAACTTTTGATGCTCCAATATACACTGACATTTATTATAAATCCCTTTTATATTTCAATTAGCAATGCAAAATATGGTTTAGTATACTTTTAAATACCCACCTTCTATCATTAAATAAATACCTTTTCCTTCTTTAGTTACACGTAGTTTAAATGACTTGCTGTTTACTAGCGTTAAGGTCAGGTAAAAGTTACATAATTACTGGACATGATTCATATAAAATTACGTAGAATTTAATCAATATCTTTGGCATTTAATATATTATATTTTCTTTTTGTTTTAGAAAAATCCTCTGCACACAGTACCTACCCTGGAAGACGGCAACTTTGTGCTTTTTGACAGTCACGCGATCAACGCTTACTTGGTAGGAAAATATGGAAAGAACGATTCCCTGTACCCAAAGGATCTCCAGAAGAGAGCAATAGTAGACCAAAGATTACATTTCGACTCTGGAATTTTATTTCCTCGAATGGGCGCTATAGTTGTAAGTAAACGAAATGTAATTTAGTATTTTATAAACCATGGCTTATTATGATCGAATCATAATTTGATTATAAGCGATGACGGGCGGTGGGTAAATAAAATTTGAGTACAGTAGAACAAGGGTAAAACTTAACGACAATTCGGACACATATCGGAATACTTATGAAGTATCCGCATACTGGAAGGATCTTTTTATAATGTTACTGTTTCTTAATTTTATTGTTCCCAACCTAAATTCAAAATTTAAACACATTTTTATTTAAATCAAAACGCACATCGCTTTATAAAACATTAACACTTTTTTGTTCTTACAAATTGTGCTTATTGTACCAACATGTCGCTACAGGGTGTCCCAGGCTTAGCGTGCATTAGAAGTCTCTAGAGAACTACATCATCTAGCTCGGAGATTTTTTGCACATCATAGTTTCACAACGAGATCTATCGATTAAAAATATTTTCAATATGGCGACACTTCCGGAACTACCGGAAGTTGACAGCAACTTTCTTATTTTAAATGGGTGCCCCCATTTTTTATTACATGCTTAAATTCTCTGTAAGATTTTATGAATTTTGATATTGAACACTCTATATCTTACAATGACCGTTTTTGAGGAAAAAATATTTAAAATTTTTGAACGAAGAAAACTGCCTGTCAAAAACATGTGTATAGCCTAAACGTCAAATTTAGTGATTACCACAGCCACTGTGCCATAGAAACAAAACATGTGGCGATCTATTTCAAAAATTAAATTGTTCGAATGTCATATAATAATGGCCGCAGCTGTCATAGAATTGAGCGATTAAAAATTATCATAAATCATTTTTTTCAAATGGAAACCCACTTTTTTTATTTCACCAGCGAAAAGTCTTTTCAATTCATTACTTTTTGACTATACATGTTCCTGTACCTAAAATAAATCGTTTTTAAGTTATCATTTAGTTTTAAAGCGTATATTTTTCTTGATTTTAACCAGTAGCCTATGACTTTAAACGTCAAGTGATGTAAAACAATAGATCTGGCCATATCATATTGTGACGCTTTGTTCAAAAAGCAGCATTATTTCCGAGCCAACTCTTTGCACTGTTTTTTTTTCGATCATACGGAATATTATTAATATCAATTATTAGATATCACTATATATAAAGAGCGAAAATGCGCGATATATTTTTATAAATACACTTTTTAAACTCTTAAGGCAGGCAGTATTTATAATATAGGAAATTCAAATAATTCGTTTTCTGCTTTGAATAAGAAGACTAAGGAAGGAGCATATCAAAAATATTAAGTACACCACGATGGGCCTCAAATATGCCGACTTAAATTCCGGTTTATCAGTGTCGTTCTAATTTTATTTAAAAAATGTAAAACTATGATGTAGGGTAGACGTGGGGTAGACTCAATAATTTGTTGTTTTATTTTACGTTGTGAATAAATGTTGGTAGTTATTAAAATTGTTATAAAAATATATAATTCTAATAAAAATAGATAAGTTATAATAACTATTTATTAACACAAACATCCGATACGCTACTGAAGCAGGTAAGTCAAATTAACGTATCTAAATTCTTTGACATCTAATCTTTGACAAGTAATAAATAAAAGCTAAAATGCAAGAAAAATATATAATTTAGTTAATTTAAGTGAATTTCATAAATGATCGGTTTACTACACGTATGTATATTATATAGTCACTTACTAGCGAAAAGTTGTTCCATTATTTCACATAATTTTTGCCGAGATCTACCGCACGCTACACAACCAACTATTTTAGAGTCTTTTTCGATAAATCGCGATAGTGTCACTGTTAATTTAAGTTCTGCCACAATTTCCATCTAGATTTACTACCTTTATACAACTATCAGTAGTAGAATAAATAATAAATAACATAAAATCAGCTCCGTAAAGACTGACAAATCCACAAAATTTCAAATCAAATTCAAATGTGTCAAATGAATCGTCAAACAGAACTATCAAGGATCACCACCCTAGAGAGCTTTTATGGTGCCTTTTCCGCCCACCATGCATGAATATATGGATAGCATTATGCTCCTTCCTTAGTCTTCTTATTCAAAGGTTTTCTGACAGAGGGAAATAAATTGTCTGACCGTTTGACACTTAATGTCAAAGGAAGGTAGATACAATGAAGAAAAATATACGTTATGATAATCTTAAATACCTTAAAAAGGATTTATTTTAGGTATAGGAACATGTATACATGTGTTTTTTGACAGGTAACTTTTTTCGTCCAAAAATTTTAAATATTTTTTTTTCGCAAAAACGGTTAATGTTAGATATAGAGTGTTTAACATCAATATTCATAGAATTTTACAGAGAATTTAAGTATGTAATAAAAAATGGGGACACCCATTTAAAATAAGACAGTTGCTGTCAACTTCCGGTATTTCCGGAAGTGCCGCCCTATTCAAATTTTTTTAATCGATAGATCTCGTTGATGAAAACAATGATGTGCAAAAAATCTCCGATCTAGACATTGTGGTTCTCTAGAAACTTCTAATGCACGCTCAGTCTGGGACACCCTGTATATTGTACACATAAGATAACTCAGTTACTACTTACTACCAGGGCCGGCGGAAGGGAAATATTGAGACCGGGCGAATACACTACATGGCGCCCCCCCCAATATTTAACATGTTACTATAACAACTAAGCATATTTATGCTACTTTAACAATAAAATTTCACTTAAAGGTACTTCAAAATTCTTCTGTGCGTTCAATCTTAGTCAGCGGTTGTTTTTTCTATACCGGGTGCATCTTGAGAGTTTTATTTTTTTAGATAAAAAACGAAATTTGGTATGTTAGTATATGACATAAATTAGGATTGATTGACGTATTCAATTGTTTTTGGTCACTTCCTGTTTCAACGAAAAACTATTGATTTTTAAATGGCACCGTCGGTATATTTCTGGTTTATTCGACTTAAAATGACACTCTGAGTAGAATGACATATCATATATGTCAACTTTTGACATTTTTGCTCAAAAAATCGTATTTTAAATTTCAATCTAGAGTGCCATGGTTGTGTTAAAAACACTAATTTTTAAACAAGGAGCGTTGGAAAAATAGATTTGATCGTCTAATGTTTTTCGTGTCTTGTCCTGGTCGGTTAAAAAATGCCCAAATCGTATTTTTAATCATATGCCAATTTTTTCAAATGGAACAAGTGGCTCATTTGCATATTTGGAAAAAGAATTTTTTACGAATGATTTTGTACCAGACACATGATATTTCGAGTTAAATTGTCGTTATGAACCGTATGTTACAATTTCAAATAATCCATACGCGAAAATGTCAAAAGTTGACACATTATGATATGTCATTCTATTCAGATTGTCATTTTCTATCGCATAAAGTAGAAATATACCGAGGTTGACATTTAAAAATCAAAAGTTTTATTAATTTCCGGTGAAAGAGAAAGTGATCAAAAATAATTGAATACTAATCGTATACTAATCTCATTTTTAATCTGATTTTTGATCTGATACTAATCTCGTTTTTTAATTTTTTAATCTCTCTTTCTTAAATCTCGTTTTTTTCATCTGAAAAAATAGGAGTGAGCCAGTTTTGAGACGCACCCGGTATATAAATGATAAGTATAAGTGATCTTTGAAAACATTACTATTCTTTTTTTTTTCACAATCAATTATTTCGTGCAGAATCAGTATAGGTATGATCAGATACAGTTTTGTCGGCTTCAAAATGAGGATCAGCCAGTGTTTGAGATTTGAGATGCATTCATTTGTCTTGCTTTAATGAGAAATTTCTACGATTCTGCTACCATGTACCATATATATTACTACATATTCAATCCAGAACAATCAAAATCACCAAAAGATTGATATTTTCCCACTACTGGTTAATACATTAATGAGGCAAACTTACAAGCTTTTTTTTGATAATAAGGATATCGGGATCCTATTTAGCTTCTTGCGAATGAATATTTGTCTCATATAATTTTAGGGCAGATCAGCCATTAACAAATAAAGGGTGTGGGTAGTAGACAAAGTGCAATTTTGAGCAACAAGCAGTCTAAAACTGTCAATTTTGCTGGCTCTTGACCCAAAACAGTTTGTTTAGAGAAAATTTATAAAAACAAGAATTATAGAAAGAAGGGTTATTTACAAAAAGTTGATAGCTTTTCAGTTATAAGTAAAATAGCACGAACAATTTTTTTTAAATATTTTAATTTTGGCGTGGCGCCCCTCGCATTCGGCGCCCCGGGCGGTCGCCCGGCTCTTCCTCCGGCCCTGCTTACTACAATATCCATATTAAGTAACTACGCACCTTAATACACATTAAATACTTACATAAAAATGTCAACAAATGTAAAATTAATATTTGATTCGAATTAATTGGTTTTTAAAATAATGTATCGATTTTTATCTGTATACACATTTATTGATTTTGCTGCCTCAACAGCCTTCTCTTTTACTCATTTCAAAAGCACAAACATCGTTTCCTTCTACTCAGTAAATATTTTTTAATAAAGATTTTACAGCAATGTTAAGCATTGCTTTCATTTTCACCACAACATTGATATTTTCTGATTCACTTCTAGTATTTTGTCTAGTATTTTCTCTTCAATTTGTGTCTGCCTTTTTAGCCGACCATACCAACAGGTATGGTAGGCTATTAAGATCGGCAAAAAAAGTTTAATTTCACTCAAAATGAGTTATTTGGGTCATAAATGACCTAAATACAAAATGGTGTCTGTCTGTCTGTCCGTCTGTCTGTAACACGATAACTCAAAAACCCGATTTTAACCAAATTTGGCACAAAAATACTGTGGCACCCGAGAATCTGGCTATTAGTTTTAGGTGGGGTGGGGGGTTGGTAAGGGGTATGGGAGGGGGTTAAAAATTTTAAAAAATCGTATCTCCAAAATTACAGTAGCTAGCGAAACGCGGTTTTCAATTTAAGATTAGGAATAATATTTGCAACAATATTTGCAATAACATCAAAATCAGTCAAAGTCGCAGTTTTTGAGATAAAAAAAAATGGAAAAATTCCTATACTTTGAAACAAAAAGAACTGCCTACCAACTTTTTATTAACATATTTTAGTATGGGCGGCTATATACGTGCCTCCCGGCGCCAATTTTTTCTCTTCAATTTGTGCCAAACCGTAGACAAATTATCTTCTTAAGTTCATATACAACTTTTTTATTTTGTACATGGTTTGTTTCTTTTATTTGTTCTTGGTAGATATGATATTTTTGTTCTTCGTCGTCTGATTTAAATGGGCAAAAGGGGTATAGCCGGATTAATATGGGAAATCTGCCCCGCGGCTTATATACAGGGTGTTTCAAAACAAATGCGAAAAACTTCAGGGGGTGATTCTTTGTTCAAAATAAAGGGTAGTTTGCTTTATAAACGTTGGGTCAAAAGTCAACCATTAGGGAGATATCGCGGTACAAAGATGGCGGAAAAATAATGTTTTTATTCTTTATCTTGAAAACGAAAAACGATAGACTAATGAAATTTTATGGAAGCATTACTGTTATGAAAACATACTTTCTGGTAATTTTTCTCACTTTTTAAAATGAGTGGAAGGTGTTGAAATAAACTACCCCTATCATTCTTGTTAACGAAATTAAAAAAAAATGCTTATCAAACACATGCAAAAAAAATTAATTTGGATAGTTTAGTTTGTTTAGAAACTTTTTTATCTCTTGTGTTTTTTGATAAAACTCACCGATTTGAAATTAAAAAATAAAAATGTAAAGCATTACATATCAGGACATAAAACATTTTTAGATAAAGAATCTAGTGGGCTGCTCTAATTTTTTAGGGAAAAAATCTAGTCGGCCGCTGTCACTTTAGGATGTTTCTAATATTATTTTATTGACATTACTCTACTGCAATACGTTATTATCTAGATTCTTATTATTATCGTTATTATTACTAGATTCTTTATCTAAAAATGTTTTTGATCCTGGTATGTAATGCTTTACATGTTATTTTAATTTCAAATCGGCGAGTTTTATCAAAGAAACACAAGAGATAAAAAAGTTTCTAAATAGTTCAAGCTATCCAAATCAATTTTTTTGTAATGTGTTTGATAAGATTTTTCTTTAAATTTCGTTAACAAGAATGATAAGGGTAGTTTATTTCAACCCTTCCACTCATTTTAAAAAAAAAAGTGAAAAAATACCAAAAGTGTTTTCGTAGCAGTGTGCTCCCATACTTCATTAGACTATCTTTTTCGTTTTCAAGATAAAAAATAAAAACATTATTTTTCCGCCATCTTTGTACCGCGATATCTCCCTAATGGTTGACTTTTGACCCAACGTTTATGAAGCAAACTACCCTTTATTTTGAACAAGGAATCGCCCCCTGAAGTTCTTCGCATTTGTTTTGAAACACCCTGTATATAGAAAAAAAAGCATCATTAATGAATTTAATGGTTTTGAATTTTACTATAAAAATAACATTGAAAAACAGTTTTTTTTGAAAATCTTGAAAACCGTTTGAGTTGAAGAGCTAAAAATTTAGGTGAATTATTTTGATTCGACACCAAATCGATCCCCTGAGTGCGAGTCAAAAAAGCGCTGGGGCAAATTTCCCATATTAATCCGGCTATACCCTTTAGTCAAAAAATATAGTCGTATGTACCACTAGGTGTGGAATATGACGTTATGAATAAATCATATAAAAATGTAATTACTCTATTATTATTCTTATTTTTATTATATTACTTATATTATTACAGGGTGCAATACTCAGACAAGGAGCTAAAGTAGTTGAAAAGGACAAGGCTGATCTAGTAGCTCAAGCTTACCAATCCTTAGAGACGCTCCTAGAAGGCAACACTTACGTAACAGGCAACGAACTGACAATAGCCGATTTCAGTTTAGTAGCTACAGTTTCCAGCACCAACTCAGTTCTAGTACCAGTTGCATCCAACACGTATCCAAAAATCACTGCCTGGCTAGCTAGAATGCAATCGTTGCCATACTACAATAATGCGAATCAAGTGGGAGTTGACATGTTCAAAGGAATGATCCAAAGCAAATTGGCTTAAGTTAAATATTTACTTTTGTGTTAAATTGCCTAATAGACGAATAAGAAACATGTATTTTTAACAATGCTTTATATGTTTGTAAATTTGAAGTGTGTTTTGACTGTTTGATATTTCATATAATAAACGAATTAACATAGATTGTATTGTATTGTATTGACTAAGAGTGGGTCCCATGGGACCCTCCACTGCGGCCGCGAGGGCCTATTATAGCTCAGTTTCTACAAGCTCTTTGATATAAAAAGAGCGTTAAAGTTCACCATCACGACTCAGCCTTTTAACATAGGCCGTTATGCCCAGGGCCGTTCCTGGCGGGAGTGCAGTGCGTGCACGCACGTAGGCGCAACATTTTGGGGCGCAAAATCGAAGTGTCAATCAGTACTTTGTAACAAAAAACCGATACGCTTTCTTGTTAATAAACAAATACTTAAACATACATCATAGGATAAAGTTTGCTTAGCGTCTTTTTTGCGTTGGCCGCACCGAATAAACAAGTCTAGGGCAATCTGTCGGCCACACATTGATCTCATCTATTTATTTTTCATTTTATTCATTTTATGGAAAGCATTGTTCATTAAAATGTTGTATCCTCTGTTATAGGACTTGTTTCTCTCTACAATTTCCTGTCTCACAACTCACAATGTACCGTTTGTGTCGGGGACGGGATCATAGTTTCATAGTTGTCGATTTTCGAAAGAAATCAGTACATGTATATTATTTAGTATATTTTTCATTTTATTGATTTTATGGAAAGCACTGTTCATTAAAATGTTGTATCCTATGTTATAGGGCTTGTTTCTCTCTACAATTTCCTGTCTCACAATGTACCGTTTGTGTCCAGGAAGAGTTCATAGTTTCATAGTTGTCGATTTTCGAAAGAAATCAGTACATTTATTTTATTTCGTATATTTTTCATTTTATTGATTTTATGGAAAGCACTGTTCATTAAAATGTTGTATCCTATGTTATAGGGCTTGTTTCTCTCTACAATTTTCTGTATATCCGTTTCTGTCCAGGAAGAGATCATAGTTTCATAGTTGTCGATTTTCGAAAGAAATCAGTACATGCATATTATTTCGTAATTTCTCATTTTATTGATTTTATGGAAAGCACTGTTCATTAAAATGTTGTATCCTATGTTATAGGACTTGTTTCTCTCTACAATTTCCTGTCTCACAATGTACCGTTTGTGTCGGGGACGGGATCATAGTTTCATAGTTGTCGATTTTCGAAAGAAATCAGTACGTGTATATTATTTCGTATATTTTTCATTTTATCGATTTTATGAAAAGCACTGTTCATTAAAATGTTGTATCCTATGTTATAGGGCTTGTTTCTCTCTACAATTTCCTGTCTCACAATGTACCGTTTGTGTCCGGGAAGGGTTCATAGTTTCATAGTTGTCGATTTTCGAAAGAAATCAGTACATGCATATTATTTCCGATTTTTAGTTTATTGTTTTTATGTACTTCATATAAAATGGGTCACTTTTTTTTCTTTAGGGTACTATTTTTGTTACTAAATATTTTTGTGGTTTTGTTTGTTTTCTTTATTTAATAAATGTTTTTTATACTTTAATTAGAATATTTTTTTTACATTTCCAATTAAATATTGCTCGTTTGTCGCAGAATATAAATTCTTTAAATTTTTGGGATTAAGATTAAAAAGATTAAAAAGGGCGCACCAAAGAATGCTGCACGTAGGCGCCAGATACTCCAGGAACGGGCCTGGTTATGTCCGAGGGTGATATGTCTCTTAGGTCTGATGGGTCTAGCATAGGTTTGCCAAACATTTCAAACTTGGCCCTGCCCCCAGCGGGGCAGGTACACATAACCCTACATAACGTACTGCATTGTTTCTTCATCTTCCATACAGAGTCGGTATTCGGCGCCTTCCACCAGTCCCATCCTCTGTAGGTGTGATCTCAGCCGGCAGTGGCCCGTGTATACTGCAGTGAGCGTACGCGCTCGATTCCTACCAGCCTTTAGGAGTTCTCCTGTTCTATGTTTGGATGGCCCTGCTAGAATTTTCTTGGCATGTTCCAGTCCAGGACTGTCATTGCAGTCCCGAAACGTTGCACCCCTAACCCATTCACAGAGCCTGTCTCTTGCGAGATTTTCTGGAACGCTAAGTGTTGGTTCTGGGCCCACGGCATTTCCCTCTAGGCCGACACGATCTGGTATCCATATTAGTGACATTTTGTTCCTATCTTCTAATATATTGAGTAGTTTCTTACAATGAAGAATCGTCATAGACGTGCTTTTCGTTGCCTCAACTGCTTTCAACGCGTCTTGACTATCCGAAAATATGCTTATTGTTTTCCCGGTGTATTGCTGTTCTACCAGCAGTTGCACACAGGTTTCAATAGCATATAGCTCAGCTTGGAAAATTGTGGTGTGTTTTCCAAGACTGTGGTAAATCTCAGTCTTTGGACTGCTGCAGTAGATTCCTGCGCCAGATCCTTTTTCGTTTTTGGATCCGTCCGTGTACCAATACATTTCCGCATGTAATAAACCGTTTCTCGGCTTATCCCATTCGTCCCTATTCGGAAACAGGACATTGTAGAGGTGTGTGTCAAGAGTTGGACTGGTGGTGTGAGATCCGAGACCATTCCCAGGATCTCATCCGACTGTAGTTCGTCTACTAGTCGGTTTCGTATGAACATGATTGTTCCTTGGCTTTCTCGTGCCATATTTAGAAACCTATATGTAGCCCATCTAGCCTCTCTTTCCAAAAGAATTTGAAGGGTTTCCATAGCTTTTGACGGCGTGGAATGGAAGGCACCAGTCACCGCTAAGCATGCTTGTCGTTGTAGTTTCGACAATTTATTATTTGCCGTTGTTTGGTTGGCTTTCTGCTACCAGGTACTGCACTATACGTGATAATAGGTCTTATTACATTAACATAGATTAGTAGGTAATTACTTTAAGTTGATTTATATTGATTGTTTGGAAAGAGAAGCATTTTGATGCCGAACCCTAATTAATTTTCCACCCGTGTGTTCTAGTGTTCATTGAAAATAGCGTTATAGATTTCTTTGTTTTTTCCTTTATAGATCCATTGCCAATTCAAAACTGAAATATACAATCCGATTCTTCAAGAAGACCGATTTTTGTAGGTGATAATTGATAACTTGATGTTGTGTAAAGGTCCCTACTATAATTCTGAATTGGGTTTTCCGATTTTTTCATTCGCATTAGTAACAAGTGATTAATTATAAGATTAACAAAATTATAAGATTATGTTAAAATTTATCGAAAATAATACGTTAAGTAAGTATCTCTCTAAAGTCTGTCCAACAAGAAGATATAAGCACCTATTAGGTAGAGTACTTGGGTATAGTATAAGTACCTATAATCTGTGATATAAGTGACAGTAGACAGAAGTCTGTCAATGCACACATACATTCTAGTTTCTGTCCTCTTTGGAATTTTTGGAAATATTCCCGATCGACATGTTGGACAGACTTGGTTCTGAATGAATCTTAGACATGAAAAAATAATATGATCATGATTCTTAAACGAAAAGCCGATTTTTAGCGGAGGAAAGAAAATTAAAATCTTACTTTTGTTAACCTTTGTGATATATGTCACTCACTAAAAATTGTCATAAAATGTCTTTTATATTTCTTTACACTTAGGAATTTTTTAGAAGTGGTAGAACAATATGAAAAAAATTAAAAACTCATTTTTTTTTTCTAAAATCCTCTGTTTTAACTTATTACTTATATTTTTGTTTAGTTTAAAAAAGTGCGTAGAAAATATTTTTTCATTAAAAATACATCCTTGCTAGAAATAAACATAAAGATTATTATAAAAAAATGAGTCCAAAAAGATTTTAGGAAAAAATGAATTTTTAATTTTTTTCGTATTGTTCCACCACTTCAAAAAATTCTAAAAACTTCCTGAGTGTAAAGAAGTATAAAAGACATTTTCTAACGATTTTTAGTGAGTGACATATTTCACAAAGGTTAAAAAAATGAAGACTTTAATGTTCTTCCCTCCACTAAAAATCGTCTTTTCGTTTAAGAATCATGATCATATTAGCCGACCATCAAATTGAGTTACTTGGGTCATAAATGACCTAAATACAAAATATTTTCATGGTGTCTGTCTATCTGTCCGTCTGTCTGTAACACGATATTGTATTGACTAAGAGTGGGTCCCATGGGACCCTCCACTGCGGCCACGAGGGCCTATTGTGGCTCAGTTTCTACAAGCTCTAATATACAAAGAGCGTCAAAGTTCACCCTCAAGACCCAGCCTTTTAACATAGGCCGTGATGTCTGAGGCCGATATATCTCCTAGGTCTGATAGGTCTAGCATGGGTTTGCCAAATATCTCAAACCTGGTCCTGCCCCCAGCGGGGCAGGTACACATAACGTGCTTCATTGTTTCGTCATCTTCCATACAGAGTCGGGCCCTGGATGGATTTGGATGGCCCTGCTAGGATGTTGGATGGCCCTGCTAGGATTTTCTTGGCATCTTCCATTCCAGTCCCGGAACGTCGCACCCCTAACCCATTCACAGAGTCTGTCTCTTGCGAGATTTTTAGGAACGCTAAGTGTCGGTTCTGGGCCCACGAATGGCGAGCCTGCACCAATTTTGGCGAGGGAATCAGCACGTTCATTTCCTTCTAGGCCGACATGTCCCGGTATCCATATTAGCGACACTTTCTCCTAATATATTGAGTAGTTTCTTACAATGAAGAATCGTCATAGACGTACTTTTCGTTGCCTCAAGTGCTTTCAGCGCGGCTTGACTATCCGAAAATATGCATTGTTTTCCCGGTGTATTGCTGTTCTACCAGCAGTTGCACACAGGTTTCAATATCATATAGCTCAGCTTGGAAACACGATAACTCAAAAACCGCTAAACCGATTTTAACCAAATTTGGCACAAAAATACTGTGGCGCCCGAGAATCTGGCCATTAGTTTTTGGTGGTGGTGTGGTATTGGTAAGGGGGTATGGGAGGGGGTTAAAAATTTTAAAAAATCCTAACTCCAAAATTACAGTAGCTAGCGAAACGCGGTTTTCAATTTAAGATTAGGAATAATATTTGCAACAAAATTTGTAATAACATCAAAATCAGTCAAAGTCGCAGTTTTTGAGATAATTGAAACTAAAAGAACTGCCTACCAACTTTTTATTAACATATTTTAGTATGGGCGACCTCCCGGCGCTAATTTTTTTTTCATGTCTTAGACTTCTAATAATTAGAAAAAAAATCATCATTAATTAATTTCGAATTTTACTATAAAAATAAAAATAAAATTGAAAGTTTTTTTTTGAAAATCTTGAAAACCGTTTGAGTTAAAGAGCTAAAAATTTAGGTGAATTATTTTGATTCGACATATAATCGATCCCCTAGTGCGAGTCAAAAAAGCCGCGGGGTACATTTCCTATATTAATCCGGCTATACCCTTTCGTTACTTTTTTTAAATTACCTATTATCTATGAAAAAATAAAAAATAAAGTGTAAATAAAAAAAAGCGAAAAAATGCAAGATCAGTATAGACTTGCGATAAGCTGCGACAAGCTGGGTTTTGGTTTTCCGTTAAGCCTTGCACTGTTCGGTCTCGGTCTTGCAAGACCAGTGTCTCGCTTATCACTACTACCACCATTTTATTACTTCGGTTTCTTTGAGGTCAGCGGCGTGCGGTGACAATTATAGGCGGGGAAGCGAATCGGTAAAAACCCCTATTTCGAGACATTATTTTTACATTTTCTTAAAAAACTGACTAGAAAATCCCTTTTTTAATAACACACATACAACACAAACACAGTCTAAATTATTGTCCACACTAGCAGAAGATTGTCCTGCTTGACTCTCCATTACAAACGAAACAGTAAACACTAAGTTAAATCCGAAAAAAATACAATATTACCTATAAAATCGCAAGCGAACCCGCCCCGATAGATTAAAAGTCGCGGAAGGCGGCCGAAAGATCGCTGCCGTGGCTAGCAACTGTGCGCGATTTTTCGGCTTAAATTTGTCGTTTGCGTTCGAGGTCAATAACACCTACATGAAGGAGGGATAGGCGACCGGCGGCGATTTCCAGGCGCGCATCCATACAGTGAAAGGTTAATTAAATTTACTACGTTTATGTAAGGTTTCAAATAAATAATTTTAACAAATTAAATTAATTTTGTGTTATAAAAGAAGCGCTGCAGGAAACACAAGAACAACTAACAACAAATAATAACGAGAAGCACTATAAAGCGTGGATGACTCAAGAAATTTTAGACCTCATGGAAAAGCGGCGAAGTTTTAAAGGCACAGACCCTCAGAGATATAGAGACACTCACAGGCTTATCAGAAATAAAATCAAAGAAGCCAAAGAACTGTGGATGACGGAGAGGTGCCGCGAAGTCGAGGAGCTCCACCAAAAACATGACTTATTTAACCTACATAAAAAAGTCAAAGAAGTCACTGGGAAACACAAACCTCGAACATGTACCAGAATCGTGGACGGTGAGAATAAACCAATCCTAACCGAACAAAAACTAGAGGAGGTATGGACCAATTACATAAGGGAACTGTTCGATGACGGTGGCCCCTCTTTTCACTCCCAAATAGAAACGGAAAATGGTCCAGATATAATGATCTCAGAAATCGAGAGAGCTTTAAAGAACACCAAAAAGGGGAAAGCAGCTGGACCGGCAACATCTACCCAGAATTGATAAAACTAATAAACGGAGACAATTTAAAGTTATTGGTAAACCTCTTCCATTCTGTATACAATACCGGAAACATACCGCAGGACTAGCTAACGTCGACATTTATACCTATTCCTTAAAAAAAAATGGTGCAAAAAGATGTGATGAGTTTCGTTTAATAAGTCTGATGAGTCAAGTCCTAAAGCTGTTTTTAAAGGTTCTGCATAATCGAATCCGAAGAAAATGTGAGCTAGACATAAGTGAACAGCAAATGGGATTTCGCGAGGACTGGGGACGAGAGAAGCCCTGTTTGCGCTATCGGTACTTTTGCAGAAGTGCAGAGATCAACGAAAGGAGGTACACCTATGCTTCATAGACTACACGAAGGCATTCGACTGCGTCAACCACAGGGAATTGCTGAGCATCCTTGAAAGAAGAGGCCTGGATACTCAAGACCTGAAAATTATCCAAAAGCTATACGAACAACAAGTAGCTACAGTAAAACTACAGGACACTGAAACAACAGCAATACCTATCAAGTGTGGAGTTAGGCAAGGATGCGTATTGAGCCCTATGCTCTTCAATATGTACTCCGAACTAATATTTCGAAATGCGCTTGAGGGATCAGAAGACGGCATAAAAGTGAATGGCAGGCTGATTAACAACATGAGATATGCTGATGATACCGTCGTTATTGCAGACACCACTGAGGGCCTGCAAAGACTTCTTGATAGACTGTCCTTGGTGGGCGACTCAATGGGTCTCAGGATAAATACAAACAAAACAAAAGTCATGGTGATAAATAGAGATGCAAGCGGACAGGCAACGGAGGTAGTCGTAGGTGGGACACCAATAGCAAGAGTCTCAAAGTTTAGATATTTGGGCAGTTGGATTAGTGAAGACCTAAACCCAGACATTGAGATCAGAGCTCGAATTGAGATGGCTAGATCAAACTTCCTAAAATTGCGGAACCTACTGTGCGATAGACGTCTCAACATCCATATAAAAAACAACTTCGTCAAGTGCTACGTACTTTCCACACTTCTCTACGGGGCTGAGTCGTGGACACTCAAAGTAAGCGCAATGAATAAGTTGGAAGCATTTGAGATATGGGTATATTGCAGAATGCTGAGAATATCATGGACTGATCGTGTCTCGAATGAACGAGTTCTAAACCAAATGAACAAGGACCGAGAACTCCACTACATAATAAAAAAGAGGAAAGCAGCCTATTTAGGCCATATCATGAGACATAGCAAGTATGAATTCCTTCAGCTCATCATCGAGGGTAAAATTGAGGGAAAGCGCGGACCCGGACGACGGCAGTGCTCCTGGCTGAAGAACATCAGAGATTGGACAGGCCTGGACTCACATACCTTGCTGAGAAGAGCGAAAAATAGAGAGGAATTTGCCATGGTTGTTGCCGATCTTCACTGAATGGAGAAGGCACTTTAAGAAGAAGAAGTTATAAAATAACAGTATTATTAACGTTTAACTATTTATTTTTTTATCTTTAAAAAATTTAGGGAAGCGGGGGAAGCACCCGCTGTTTGAGGTAGTCATATTTTTTCTACGAACGTAGTATTTTGAGCGATATAGAAATATTGAGAGAAGTAAAAGCATAGTACAAGGAAAGGTAGAAGTTTTGAGAAATAAAAATTATTGAGAGTTATAGATAAGTATCTCTGATTTTGAGTCAGTTTTTGTTTCGTTTAAAAGCACGTTTTCATTTTATTTTATTCATACTACCTACAAATATATTGATTAATTATTGTCCTCTGTGTTTTATTTGGCCACTCTGTGAAACCAACATTCCCTACTTGTAATTTATTAATTTAAATAATTTTTAGTTATTATAAATTTTTCAGAACACTGGGTATACTAAGGCACTGAGCATTGACTTAAGTTAGTTTTATGACTATGTGATTTAAAAACATATATCCAGATATATCCATAAAAAAATCAGTTTCCAGGTTTCCTTATCTCCATCCCCATTTGTCCCCATAAAGTCTTTATATTGCTACCGTGTTTAACTAGTTGCCTATAAACTAATTAAACTTATTAAATAACTTTTAAAAGGTCTTCCTAGTATATTATCATCTTACCTAATTAAAATAACATTACCTTCAGCATTAAAGTTAACAAACAGAATATAGAAAATATATTTCTTCATAAATAATCCACAATCTATTACTTTCTTATTTTCACTTTCACTAGAAAGTCACGTGACCGCCACAACATCTAACGTGCACACTATCTTTCTTCTTTACTCTTAACAGAAATCATATGATTTTCTTTTTCTAATTAGACAGGCATAGATGTCACGTCATTTGACAGCCAAGAGCACCCTCATTGAAAATATCTGACAATTTGGAAGTTGATGGACCAACGATGACGACCCCGCAGCAAACTCCTGCCCCTGCACCGAAAAGAGGAATCGTTAAACAGGTATGCGGTTTCAGAATTATTCTATTATTTACTGAAGTTTCGCTCAATGTACCATTTAGCGTTTTTCTTTCAAATTCATTCTAATAACAGGCCCGGATACAAACGTGAGTGCCGTGTTGGCACCATAAGGAAAACATTTTTTTAAATAAAATTACTGTGTTATAACTATACGAACTTTTGTTATAAGAGAAACAGTGTTTGTTTTTTATCATGTTATAAAAATAGCAGATTTCCAAAAATATTAATTCTAACCTTAAAACTAGGGCAGCATATTTACATGTGGTGTGATTGTTTCAGATTGTCTCCGGCGATTCTGTTATTATTAGAGGACTTTCCGGGGCACCTCCTCCAGAAAAACAAATCGCTTTTTCTGGTGTAACTGCTCCGAAATTGGCACGACGACCTGGGGGACCAAATGACACATCGTAAGTTTTTATGTTAAATAGTATCTACTTAGAAAGTGCTATAAAATTCCCATGCTACGCTGATAAATTCCTGATTTATTTTCTACATACCAAATAATCTTGTATCAAAATAGTTATCAGTAAGATAAATCGAGAATTAAGATGGTAAATTTCTCTTTTAAACATAAACAGTTATATTATTCTGTTTGTTTATGCAGCTTGATGTAGGTTTTGTTTATTTCAGTGGCGAAACGAAAGATGAGCCTTGGGCTTGGGAGGCCAGGGAATTTCTGAGAAAAAAATTAATTGGTGAAGAAGTACTCTTTACATCAGAAAAACCTCAAAATTCAGGAAGAGAATATGGCGTTATATATTTAGGAAAAGGTCAGGAATCAATATCATATTTATACCTATACAGTGATACATATAATTAATAGTATAATACCCTATGATCACAAAAAAAACCGGCGTCCATTTGGCTGGGAAATGACGATCGATGACATTTTCCATATACATAAATTTACATATAAAATCACAGCAATCTTCATTTTATAGCCATCGCTGATGCAATTTTATCATATGGTATTTTGTATGAAACTTATTTGTAAATATTTTTTTTTGTAGACATCAATACTGCAGAGAATATTACGGAATCTTTAGTATCTGAAGGTTTGGTAACGGTTAGAAGGGAAGGAGTTAGACCTACTCCCGAACTTTCAAGATTGTGGGAACTTGAAGATGCTGCAAAAGCTGCTGGGAAAGGAAAATGGAGTAGCAACCCTTCATCGGTATAGACTTTTAGTTTCTATTAATTGAAGCATAGTTAATATACTTTTTTACAGGAGCATGTTCGAGATATTAAGTGGTCGGTTGATAATTTGAGAGCTTTTGTTGATAAAAGTGATGGAAAACCTATTAAAGCTGTTATCGAACATGTCCGCGATGGGTCTACCGTTCGCGCTTTTCTTTTACCAGATTTCTATTATGTTACCCTGATGATTGCTGGCATTCGAGTAAGTATATCTTGATAGATTGAGTGAGATAAAATTTTTTAACATATTTATACGTATAAATAATAGTGCAATGGATTTAAACTTGATGACCAGGGCAGACCTGATCCTACCCAAAAAGTTCAATATGCTGAAGAAGCAAAGTATTTTGTCGAAGTACGTCTTTTGCAAAGAGAAGTTGAAGTTTTTCTATATTCTGTTAATAATGCAAACAATTTAATTGGCAGCGTCGTGCATCCAAAAGGTATGGTTTATACAGGGCGTCAAAAAAATACTGTATCTAACTTTCGTGGGTGATTCTACAGATAAAAATAAGGGTCAACTTTCGTTTAATCAGTTATTAGAAAAAAAAATTGTCTTTAAAAAGCTACTGTGAACCACGGAAAATACAAATTTTCCTGCGGAAATGCGTAATTTCCAGATTTCGCACTTTAGAATAACTGAAATCTGCTATAAAAAAATGCATTTTGCGTTTTTAGTATTTTTCTGAACATATAAACACAAAAATGTTCCTGCGGAAATAAGCTGTTTTCGTTTTCTAAGGAAATTTATTAGACTTTAGAATAGCTGAAATCAGTTATATAAAAAATAAATATATTTTTGCCTTTTAGAAACATTTACAAACTCAGGAAAATAAAAAATTTCCTGCGGAAATGCTTGATTTTCATTTTCCATTTGTTCCTTATCATATTATCGGGTCTTGTAAAGTATAAGTACCCACGAATTTAGCATTTTTTTTGGCATTGTCCTATGCTTATAGAACAGTTTAAAAGAAAAAAATCCTTGGATGAATCACTTTTGAACCAAAAAAAATTATTTAAAAGTGTCTAAAATGCTAACCAATCTAATAATATTTTTATAAAATCACAGTTAATTATTAAAATATAAAAACCACAGCTTAACACCCTCCACAAAGAAAAGCTAACCAAAGCAACCCAAATCCTAACCAATCTAATAATATTTTTGCAAAATTGTTAATTATTAAAATATAAAAACCACAGCTTAACACCCTCCACAAAGAAAAGCTAACCAAAGCAATCCAAATGCTAACCAATTAATATTTTTTGCAAAATCACAGTTAATTATTAAAATATATAAGAAAACTGCATGATCCAATGATTTTTTGTTTTGAATCAGCCCTATTTACGCAAAGCTTTAATAAAAAAACAAGAATAAGTGCAACATTCCGAGGTACTTATAGTTTACAAGAACCTATATTATCTATTCTACAAGAATTGTTATTCCTCCAAAAGATGTTTTACCCCACCCAGCACCCCTATTCGCTCCCGGGTACCGTAAGCTTCTAAACTGAAAAATGTATGAAAAACAAAGTGCACAAAATGACATTGACACATTTCCGCAGGAATTTTTTTGTAAATATTTCTTTGCTTGTAAAGGCTCGTATAAAACAAATATAAGTTCATTTTTCATGTAACTGATTTCGGCTATTCTAAAGTCAAAGCATTTTTTTATGTAAAATAAAAATAAAACATTTCCGCAGACACTTTTTTGTGTTTTTATGTTTAGAAAAATGTCTAAAACACACCCCGAAGACTAGTTTTGATGTAATAGATTTCGGCTATACTAAAGTTCGAAAAATGAAAATGACGCATTTCCGCAGGAAAACTTTTGTATATTTGTACTCCTAACGCCTTCTAGAACGCATATATAATATAAGTCATTTTTTATATAACAGATTTCAGCTAAACGAAAGTTGAGCTAAAAATAAAACAAAAGGTTCCTATGAACAGACGCCTTAAAATGCTTCCCGAAGAAGTTACATCTCTTACTCGTACCAAATTTCAAGAAAAACGGTTTACCAACGTTCTTAAAAATAAACAAAATATATTATTTTTATTTAACCTTTCCAGGGCTGTAATTTCTTCGGGGAGCATTTTAGGGTAGATGTTCAGAGTAGAGGTGGGAATTCTAGTTCCTTGGGAGGAACTAGTTCCTTAGTTCTAGTACCTCCAGAGGAATAGTTCCTTGAACTAGGTTTTTAGTTCACAATAGTTCCCGACTAACATTGACATCCCCCTTGCTTGCTAATGCGTTTCGTTGTCAGTCAGAACCAGAACTATTCATAGTATGATCTGTATAATTTTTATAATGTACGGAGATATAACGAGACGTGTAATTGTGTATTTTAAAAACATATAGGAAGTTTTATTGCAGATAAAAAAAAAATAAAAAAAACTCAAATCAGAATTTAAAAAACTATATCACAAATCAATTGGAGCAAATATTACAAATATTTTACGAAAAATTGCATTTTTCCTGACTTCAAGCTTTTTGTTTTTGTCTAAAAATTCAGAATATCTACTTCGTTTTATAAGATATTTCTTAATTTTAGGGACCTAAAGTGAAACATTCCCATAAAATATTTAAAAAACAAACTAAAAATCAAAAACAGTATCCACGACAATTTTCTGTGGTAATTACGCCGCGCCGGCTGTGGCAATAGACAAGGCCGAATCCATCGTCGTCGCCTTGTATTATATCTCGGATCTGCCGACTGAATAGATTCCCGTGAACTAGTCTTTTAATAGTTCCTGTATGTCCGGATCCGATAACATACGGCTGGCACTCCCCACGCCTGCCTAGCATCAATCGCGCTGGCTGATCCATACGTAAACTAGTCTTTTATTTAGTTCCTCTAGTTCCTTTAGGTCCGGATCCGATAACATACGGCATACGGCTGGCACTCCCAACTCCTGCCTAGCATCGATCGCGCTGGCCCGATCTGTTCGTACGTAAACTAGTCTTATTTAGTTTAGAAGTTTAGTTCCTCTAGGTCCGGATCCGATAACGTACAGCTGGCACTCCCCACTCCTGCCTACCATCGGGCTACACGCGCTAGCCGATCCGTCGCCGTCACATATTCTGTATTCTATATCGGTCACAGTCTCGATCCCGATAGGTCCTGAGGAACTAGTTCTTTGAGAAACCAGGAACTAGTTCCTTTCATTCCGGGGTCGGAATAGTTCATTTGAACTAGTTCGTTCACGAACTACACACCTCTAGTTCAGAGGAACTTTTTGTTTTATTTTTATTTGTAGAATCACCCACCGAAGTTAGATACACTATTTTTTTGACACCCTTTATTTTTATATAATTTAATATGTTCTATATGGTATAATTTTTTATATTTTCTAGGCAACATCGCAGAGATATTGCTTCGTGAAGGATTTGCTAAGTGTGTAGATTGGTCTTTGGCCTCATTACCTTCAGCAGATATTCAGAAGTTGAGAGCAGCTGAACTAAAAGCTAAAAATGAACAAAAACGCATTTGGAAAGGTAGGGCCCATGAATAGAGTTTTTCTTGTAAATTAACACACGTATTTGAACTTTTAAGATTACCAAGCAAAAGCACCGCAAATATCTGGTAAAGAGAAGGAGTTCACAGCAACCGTCATTGAGGTGGTTAATGGTGATGCTTTGCAATTGAAACTTGCTAATGGCGAAGTCAAGAAAGTGTTCTTGGCCAGTATTAGGCCTCCAAGGGAACCTGGTAAGGCTGGACCCGATGAAGATGGAAAATTACCACCCAGGCCGAAAGGTATAAATAGCATAATGATCTATTTACAAACATAATCTTATTAACCTGTTTGTCATAGGTTTTAGGCCATTGTATGATATTCCCTGGATGTTTGAAGCTAGAGAGTACCTTAGGAAAAAAGTCATTGGAAAGAAAGTTCACGTTGTTGTTGATTACATTCAAGAAGCTAGAGATAATTTTCCTAGAAAAGAATGTGCCACCGTAACTATCAGTGGAAAGTAAGTCATAAAGGATTCTTATACCTTCGGCTTTTAATTATTTTATTTTTATTAGGAATGTCGCAGAAGCTTTGGTTTCGAAAGGTCTTGCAACAGTTGTAAGATACAGACAGGATGATGATCAGAGAAGTTCTCGCTACGACGAATTACTAAAAGCAGAAACAAAAGCAGAGAAATCACAACTTGGTGTTCATTCAAAGAAAGATGGGGCTCCTTTGAGAGTTACTGAAATTGTTAGTTTTTTTTATTGTTTAAGAATATTATTTGAATTTATTAATATACTTATCTTCTAAATTTAATGTAACTAAATAAAATGTTTAAATTTCTAGGATGGTGCTAGAGCTAAATTGGAGCTAGCTTCATTTCAACGAGCTCAGAGGATTGACGGTATAGTGGAATTTGTAGCCAGTGGGTCAAGATTTAGGATATATATTCCAAAATCAAACAGTCTGTGTACATTTTTACTTGGTAAGTAATTATAAACCATTAAATGCAACCAACTGACCTAACCAACCCAACCAAAAAAAATTTCCTGAAAATCTTGAGGAAAACATATAAATTTTAAAATTCTTTTTTTTGCAAAAAAACGCCGAAACTGAGTGTTTCTGGGGTCGAAAAATATGGGTATATCTAAAAAAAACGATAACTTAACCTGTTTTAGGGGGTATCAATTGTCCAAGAGCTAGCCGCCCCGCCACTGGTAATCTACCCGCTTCCCCAGGAGAAGAGTATGGCGACGAAGCTCTTCAATTTACGAAAGAGAGATGTTTGCAGAGGGAAGTGTCGATTCAAGTGGATACACACGATAAAGCCGGAAACTTCATTGGTTGGTTGTGGGTCGACAATTTGAATATGTCAGTCGAGCTGGTCAGAGCTGGTTTGGCATCCGTTCATTTTTCAGGAGAAAAATCATCCTATGCTTCGCAGGTAAACTAGATTCCCTTTTTTATTTTTGGATGTGTTCTTGATTTAGTCTGTATTTTGTGATTTCGCGTCTGTCTTTAGATGATACTTTAAAGCACCGACTAATAGAGATTGGTACATCCTGTGTTTTACTACAGTCAGGTCCTACATCAGATTCCAGTTCTGCCGGAACTATATCAGTCTAACCTTTAATTTTAATTTAACTAAAAATAGCGGGCTAGACGATCTGCTGAGAGTAGGTCTTCGCGGAATAGAACTATGGAGATACCCTCGACTACTTCATTAAAGATTTGCTCTAGAGGAAGTGAAAACGCTCCTTGAAAAAGAGGAGAGTAAAGGAACCAAGGAACAGCCTGGCACATCTCCACCAAAAGCAAGAGAGGGGGCGAGAATCTCTCACCTCTGCTCCGGCAAGGAAAGCTGTTCAACACCGAGAGGCAAGCAAAAAGTCCCTACAGCAGATAAAAACAACTGGTCATTTAGAAAAACTTTTTATTACAAATATTAAAGAAAACAGAAAGGGAAAAATGATTGGTGTACAACAAGTTCGGTCTGATTTTAAATGTGGCAGAAAACGGATTCAGAGCCGAAGACCTTCAAAAATTGAAGGAAAAACAACCAAGAGAACTCACAAGTTAATACAAAACATCAATGAAAATGTATCGCACGCTAAACAGCACTAGTTTGTGTAATATTACGATTTTTTCAAAACTACTTTTTGGTAATAAAAACTGATGAATGAATTTTGTATTAACTTTTTTTTAAAAAAAGTTGTAGGACTACCGTATATATATTTCGCTGCGAACACTGCAATCATGTATGCTCGTTCATTTGTGCAGTCTGCACTGTAGCCGTGTAGATTATCACTATGAACACTGGAACGCTGTATGATTACCAGCAACCAATAGCCCTCCTTAAAATACTCTTGGGCGGAGTCTGCACTGTTATCGTGTATATTATACAAAATCGCGTACTGGTACCGGAGAGAGGTCCGTGGATTCTTCCAGATGGATCTGAGTTGGTCCACCTACCAACTAATAGTTAAACTAATATTTAGATTTATGAATAGATATATCATTTTTAACTTAAGTTAATATAATGTTAAGTTTCTGAGTTTCTTAACTGAAAAAAATAATCTGTTTAGTTGAAACAAGCTGAAGATGGTGCCAAATCTCAAAAACTGAAAATATGGAAGAACTACGTAGAAGAAGAACCGAAGGAGAAAGTGGAAGAAGAACGCCCTGTAAGTACTCTACTCGTTACATTAGTAAGTACCTTTTCTCAATCTATGGATTTGTTTTATTATAGAACGTCGAACGATCGGCCAATTACGAAGAAGTTATTGTAACAGAAATAACTCCGGAAGGGTCGTTCTTTGTGCAAAAGGTGGCCGAAGGTCCTAAAGCGGAATCGCTGCTCTCGAAATTGCGACAGGAGTTTGAAGCCAACCCGCCTCTTCCTGGAGCTTATACACCTAAACGGGGAGATATTTGCGCTGCTCAGTATTCGGTGGACAACGAATGGTACCGAGTCAAAGTTGAAAAGGTAATAGTTTTCTTTTATATGTGTTTTTTGAGATTATATCTTAAAAAAACTCATCTCTCATAAATTCTAACTGGTCGATATTATCATCTAATTACACCATTGAATAAAAATACTAAGCAGTTAGTGAAATATTATTTTACCAACTGTCTTGCAACCATTTTGTTTATCAAACCCCTTCTTTGTTAGTTTTGGATATTTTTTCCTGTAGAAACTCAAAATTGTTATTGTGTTCATCTCGCTTTAATTCTTTATTTTAACATTGATTTAATACAAACTATAAATGTAGAAACACATTGTGTCATGAGTAGAATTATAATGAAATTAATGTGAACCTCTGTCAGTACATATTTTGTATACCGAGGTGTTTTACTATTTTAATGAAAACTTCCTCTTCCTGGGTCAAAAATTTCGCCAAGTGTAAATTATACGTCATAGATACAACTTATGGAAAGAAAACTGAAATAAAGTTAATTTTAACGACCTGGGCATGGAAAACCTGGGCATGAACTTTTTAATTATTTTAACTGGAATAGTATGCAGTACCTATTTTTCAAGATTGTTTGAATTTAACTCAGTGTGACAATCTGATATTACACACTAGAATCACAATAAACTACTAACAAATTATGATAACAGTTATTTCCAGTTAATAGCTCGCAACTTTACTCTTCTTCTGGAAATGATTTTGATGTTATAAAGAAAAATAGTAGTCTATAAACATTACTTTAAAAAGAGGAGTATACTTTAGTACATTGCATATTCAGAGGAAAATAAAACGGAGAATATTACAAGGTTTTTTAAAATATACTTAAAAATATAATTAAATAACTACGGCGGTAAAAAAATACTTGTTTGGAAAAGGAAGCAAAAGACAATAAAATAAATCACTAAATCACCACAATATACTCAAAGACACTCAAATACACTCAAATAGACTCAAAGTCTCGGTCTTAATTATTTGCTGATGATGCTAACATGGTTAGCGAAACGTGCGTCCAGTGTAAAAGTAAAAGTGTTTTAGTGTATTGTGGTGATTTAGTGTTTTATTTTGTTGTGTAACGCCAAAGGTTCCAAACCCCAACTGTAATAAGTAGAAGACAGTTAGGCGCTCTTACTATGTTGTTAAATACCATTCATAAGAATTTCACTGCAGTCAGAAATTTACGTCCTGTATATATCTAGAAAAAGATTTATCTATTACCTAATTTATATGACGTCACACTTAAATAGTTAAGCCTTCTCTTCCCGATAGTAGCGGCTTTAACAACTTTAGGAAGACTTTTATGAACATACTATACGACCGTGTCACTTTATTTCTGTGGTTTGTATTTTAATGCATACGACAGAGATAAATATATAAATATATACGACCAGTTAACAGAGAAAGAGATATAATAAAAAGCGACATACAGTGTTGCCGGTTCCTACGTGAAATAGCATAATAAATGAAGATAATATTATATCTAAGCTATTTAAAAATGCTTAATTCTGTTAAGACATTTGCTTAAAAACTTGAAATAAAATATCTGTAGTCAATCTTTACAAGTACCATACAACTAAATATTTATTGGTTTGATCAGATTAGTTCATAAATAGTGCTAGTAAACGTATTTTAAATTGTAAAGCTCTTCCTTCTAAAACTACACAGTGTCACAGGCTACACGCCTTGATGCCATAGAACCAATAAAATTTGTATTAAGTTCATTCAGTATCAAGAGCTTTCAATATTAACTTTAGTTACTAAACTAACAACTGTCGTTTGTTTTTGTAGTTTCGCCAGTGACACAACGTAGTTTTGAGACTGAAGTTTAATGATTACAGCTCTAGTAAAATGAGTAATTAATTGTGGAAATTAAAGATCCAACCCTAGATGCAACATTTTTCATAAACGCTTACTTGGGCGGTTTGAAATTTTGATGCAAAATCCGGCAATACCGCGTAAAAGAAATGTATCAACCCAACTTTTTTCTCTTTTTAATATATTTGATCTTTTATTAAGCTGTCTCATCACTGTCTTAAGCTTGATTTTCATGCATCCGATATCCGACGATACGATGATACAATATTAATTTTATTGGTTGAATTTATAGACTTTGATTGGTTAGAAAATTATCCAGTTTTTATATTTATTGCATTTTCATGCCTCCGTTCATCGGATGTGCGATTTGCTGTGATTGGTGTCATTTTATATTTTCATTTCCATAACGATTTCGCTGTTTTACTTATAGTCTAAGAGCTAGCAACGTTTTCGAGAGAGAATTTTAAGAAAGCCTTTAATATATCTTTTGTTGTGCTTTCCTGAACAGAGTGCGGACCATCTGGCTGGTGTTGCGTTCACTACTGTACATCATATCTGTATTCAACATCTGTTCCCTACTGCGCATCACAAATTCGCCCTGTATTTTGGGAACTAAGGAGTCTAGGACACACATATGTGTAACATATTTAGTTTTATAAAAAAGTAGCAACGTAATGTGAAAATCGCATCATATCTTTATTCATAAACTAGAAATCCCATAAAACACACGAAAATGGGATACCCTGTACAGATGTGATGCGCAGTAGTGAACCGCAGTAGTCTACCGGCAGCCAGACGGCCCGCACTTTGGTCAGGAGAGCATAGCAAAAGATATATTAAAGAATTAGTTTTCTTAAAACTCTCGTTTTCCCGACGTCTTGTACTATTATATTTTTATTAAGGTTAGATTAAATTTGTCAAAAAAGTGCCAAAACGTCCTTTATTGTACGATCTTTCTCCGTTGACGGGTTGAATTTACGGATGAAAAGTGGCGCGAATATGCTATGACCAGAGAGCCGTCGTATCAACGGATAATGGATGCATGAAAATCAAGGTTTACACGTTAAAATCCAGACAACGCTTCAACGATGACCAAATCTGTATAAATTATTTCTAATTTGTTTTTTTTGTACAATAGATTCAGGCTGGTAAAACGCAAGTACTGTACATCGATTACGGAAACCGTGAGACCCTTAGCACAACGAGACTGGCTAGTTTACCAGCGGCATATTCCAATGAAAAGCCTTTTGCGACCGAATACGTCATGCCTTACGTCATTCTACCGAAAGATGAGGAATTCAAAGCGATCGGTGAGTAACGCACTCGCTTTCAAAGACACTTGAACCTAAATAAGAATATTTTTAAATATGTAGCATTGAAATATTTGCGAGAAGATACCAGCGTGGGTAAGGTGTATCTGAATGTTGAATTCCGAACGCAGGGTGCTCCCGCGGCTGCCTCTTTGCACAAGGACACTTCTGGTAGTCAGGACATTTTCAAAGGTCTCATTGCGGAAGGCTTGCTTTTGGTCGAGAATGTTAAGAGGAGACAAAATAAATTGGTAAGTTGTAAATTAGTTTAGGTATAGGCATTATTATACCGTATGATCGAAAAAAAAAACGGCGTCCAGTTGGCTTGGAAATGACGATCGATGACATTTTCCATATAATTTTACATATAAAATGCATTGTACCGTATGATCGAATAAAATCGGCGTCAGCGATGGCTATGAAATGAAGATCGCTGTCATTTTATATGTGAAATTATAATGGGAAATGTCATCGATCTTCATTTCCAAGCCAACTGGACGCCGTTTTTTCTCGATCATACGGTACTTTGAATAAGAAGACTAAGGAAGGAGCATATCAAAAATCTTAGGTACACCGCGATGGGCCTCAAATATGGCCGACTTAAATTCCGGTTTATCAGTGTCGTTCTAATTTTATTTAAAAAATGTAAAACTATGATGTAGGGTAGACTCAATAATTTGTTGTTTTATTTTACGTTGTGAATAAATGTTGGTAGTTATTAAAATTGTTATAAAAATATATAATTCTAATAAAAATAGATAAATTATAATAAGTATTTATTATTAACACAAACATCCGATACGCTACTGAAGCAGGTAAGTCAATTTAACGTATCTAATTTCTTTGACATCTAATCTTTGACAAGTAATAAATAAAAGCTAAAATGCAAGAAAAATATATAATTTAGTTAATTTAAGCGAATTTCATAAATGATCGGTTTACTACACGTATGTATATTATATAGTCACTTACTAACGAAAAGTTTTTCCATTATTTCACTTAATTTTTGCCGAGATCTACCGCACGCTACACAACCAACTATTTTAGAGTCTTTTTCGATAAATCGCGATAGTGTCACTGTTAATTTAAGTTCTGCCACAATTTCCATCTAGATTTACTACCTTTATATAACTATCAGTAGTAGAATATATAATAAATAACATAAAATAAGCTCAATAAAGACTGACAAATCCACAAAATTTCAAATCAAATTCAAATGTGTCAAATGAATCGTCAAACAGAACTGTCAAGGATCCCCACCCTAGAGAGCTTTTATGGTGCTTTTTCCGCCCACCATGCATGAATACATGGATAGCATTATGCTCCTTCCTTAGTCTTCTTATTCAAAGGTATTGTAAATATATTTTATGGTAACCGCAAAACAATTTCCGATCGATACACGTGATCAACTTTGAGTGATAAGCGATGGAGACAGCGCTGCCAGATTGTGATGGATTTTTGAGATGAATCTTAATTTAAGAGTGACAAACAATATATTTATTTTATCATTTTTTAAAGATTTTTACGTTATATTTTTAATTTAATAACTAATATTTTAGTAATTAATTGATTTATTTGTTTTATACCTTATTTTATTTATTACATATTGGCAAAAACTAGTCCATTATGAAGATTATTCTAAGCGTTATTATGGGTTATTTATTTATTTATTGATGTACATCTTAGAACGCCATAAGTGGTAATAATAAGTAAGAGGGTGCTATTAATGCACAAACTATAGTACAATTCTTTTAAAAGTTCCTCAATATGGCCGACCTAGTTACGAAAATTACTAAAAAACTCATTAAATATACTTTATTAAAAATAACAACATACAAAAACAGTCATCCATGCAAACTGTAATAATCAGAACATTATCCACATTATACCTTTATTAAATTTGTGTTCACACTCCTGTCAGGAAAGCCAGAAATGTTTGTTTAAATATTAACTTATTTTAAATTGCCAGAAACACATCAGAATATGTCACAACCACAACTATAGGTTTGGAATCAGTACTAAATTTTATACCTAGTGATGCGTCAACTAACAAGTATAGGATAAAAAAGAATTATTAATATAGAGTGTACTATACAATATCCTTTTGCTTATTTATGAAATGACTTTCCTTTCAAATGTGAGGAATACCAGTAAAATAAAACATAATTTTTGGTTTGGTTTGGTGTTTGATATTCAAACTACATCTACATCTATTACAAACCTTAAGTGCTTTTAGTGAGTAACTGTATTTTTTATTATTGTTTGTGTATCCTGTAAAGTAAAAAAAATATATTTCAAGAAATAGAAAAACAATGCAATAGATATCAAACAGATTCATAAAAACTACTTACAATTGTACATATTATATATTTCAAGTGTTATTTGATCTTTGGTCCCATTACCAACATTACCTTATTCAGGTCTTCTCTACTAGCTCAACTTTTAAACCTGTTTTAAACCTTCTTTATATTTTAAAACTAATTTACAACAATCTGTAATGCCCGCGCTGTTTCCTGAAATTAATATACGTTTTCATCTATTTATTATCATATACATCTTACAAACCTGAAAATTACTGATACGAGGAAACTTCTCAAAATAATTAGAGACCTTTTTACAAACATCTGGACTAATTTATTTTCATGAATTTGTGGACGAGTCACTGTTTTCTAATACGTTTTTAAGCGTTTTACACATTTTTTGAATATCTTCCAGCCTATTCCTCAGTTCTTGATCGGTGACAAGATTATTTATAAGTATATAATTAGTACTGCAGGTTAAATAAAAGAACAAAATCAAATAGAATTTGTGAATAAAAACTCAAAAAATAATGAAAATATTTAGAAAAAGGAACCGTAAACGTCACTCAGCCAAGTGTCAGAGTTCAATTAGATTTACCACAGATTATCAATTTGAACGATTCCAGTCTAGAGATTTTCGTTTTTTAAGCCTCCCATACTGAAGTCCGCCATATTGGGAAGTTTTAGGTGAAAACAAGTATAATAATCACAGAATTTAATAAAAACTAACGTAGAAATAACTTTGAAAGTGGTGTAATGTGCTTATCAATCAAACTTACTACTCTGGCTGCAGTCAAGGGTGGTAAAGGACCTTTATTGTCACGTTCTCGTTCAAAATAGTTTATCAGGGAAGCTACATGCTCTTTGCTTCAACTGTTTAAATGCTTCGGCATATTTTCAACACAATTTCAAGAAATGCAATACAAAAACTCGAAAATTTAGTTCTTAAAAGAACCGTTTGTTAGTAACTGTTTGTGCTATACAACAAATTTAAACATTTGCCCAAATTTCATTTAGTCAGGTTTATAGACTTTAGTGTCAATGTCGATATGATTGATGACGTACGTGCATCGGAAAATGTTTTGCGATTACAATATATTAATATTAATTTATACCGATCGATCAACAATGGCTTACTTAATGATCAAAATTTATTACGAGCATGTAACCTAACCTATATTTTTAATACACTTTTTTGACTTATTCAATAATTAAATTAGAAAACTCCTGATTAAATCTATTTCTCACCTCGTTTTGATTGGTCTCATATTATTATGGAACACGAATTTAAATATCGTCAAAAATTTAATTATATTATTAAATATTTGGTTCGATTTGACGCTAGTGGTAACAACTGATAAATATTCAAATTTCTTATGTTTCGGTGGTTTTATGGCAAAAGGTGCTATGTCGAAATTTTGGCATTTTTCTTGTTACATATATGTAATATGGCAATAAGTTCTATGATCCATTAAAATTATATGATATGGTTTGGTTTTTTAAGCCAAATGGGACTATATGATTTTTATGGCATTCGAAATTTTGGCCAAAACACGATTTTTGTGTTACAATAATATCGCAATAAGATTTCGACATAGGACCTTTTGCGATAAAACCACCGATTTATTGCTCGCCTAAACGAGCAAAATCAGTATAGCCAACTATTTTAATCATCGTTGATTTGTATATTTAATAACTTTTTATATAGACTTGGTGCATTTCAACCGCTGTTTTAAAATTCCGATAGCAGCGCTCGGTACGGCAAAAATCAGAACTGTCCGCCTGCTTCCCTCCCAGTTACCGTTTATGTTGATCGCATTGAAATAGTATTGAAATCGTGGTTATGTCATAATATTTAAGTATTGTGTTTTTTACTAGTGCCAGTTAATTGAAACTATAAACTTGTTGGGTACGAACTTTGTGTGATGTAATGCTGTCTCGGATAGTAAAAATTAAATGAAAAAGAATCCAAACTAGGCATCGCGTTGTGTTGTGATAATTTCAAATGTTTATAAAATCGCCTAGAAAATGTTGCCATGTAAAGGAGAAGGAGGGCGTAATTGCGTGGTTGTTGGGTGCAATATTATTCAATACAACTCCCCCGGAACATTTTATAGCTTCCCAGCTTCCTCGCACGATTTGCTCAAAAGCAAAAATAGATTCAGGCAGTTTGACAAAACAAGTGAATAAACAAAGTGCCCATTACATAATCACAAATTTAAATACTTAGGCAGATTCTATCTATGAGATGATAAAATATAATTTGATAAATATTAATGGTATACTTTTTTTAAACAACTAGTACTTATTATTATTATAAAATTATAATTATGTACCTTTAAAAAATATTTGTTACATCCCAGATAGCCCCAGTTATGCCCCCACTAGCAAAACTAGTGCGTAAAACTACCGCTACCGTAGTTGAACTCATCTAAAAAGTTTGGTTAGCTTGATTATGATACAAGTTACATACTTTTTTTTTTCTTCTCTCAAAGTATTTACATTTTTACTTTTTTTAGAATTTTTACAAATTATTAGTTTTAGAATATACCAAGCCTATGTTACAATAATATACATATTGTTTCCAGTTTTGTGAAATGTAGTTCTTATCTTGGCTTATAAAAGAAAGATTCACTGATATATTTCAGAGATTTGATTTTATGGATGTTGCAAATAATGTTCTGATTTTATTTAATTTTAGCTTGAAAGCTACAGGACTGCCCAAGATGAGGCTAAAAAGGGTCATTTGAACATTTGGGAATATGGTGACATCACGGAGGATGACGCCAAAGAATTTGGACTTGGAGTTTGTAAGTTTTTTTTTGAGTTTTGTACATCTTATATGTATTGATTGTCGATAGTTTATTTTTTCATGCCAAATTGGTTGTATAGGGGGTCCCATTTTCGTGTGTTTTACAGGGTTTCTCGGTTAGGAGTAAAGGTAGGAAGATGCAGTTTTAACATAAAAGGCAGGCGGCCACTGCGAGCGAAACTAAACTAAAATAAGTTTCATCGGCCACTGGGAACGATTTTTGCATAGTGGTCAGCTAAGTCAGCTGCGTTCCCGTACTGGGTCTCTGCTAGCATAGAACTAATCGCTGCGAAAAATTCGCTGGAACCTGTCACGAACTAAAACGAGCGAAACTAAACTACGATTTAAATCTTCGTCCTTATATTTTCGTCTATAGCTAGTCCAACGACAAGATCCTTGACAGTGATAGATGTGTCTGTCATTTTAATTCCAAAGTAGTTTATTTTATTTTACAAAGAAATAAGTTGGTACAATAGGAACGCATAGCAGGAATTTAATCTATCTAAAATTTGACTGATAAGTGATTACTTCAAAATATTGTGAAAAAAACTGTATAAAACGATGTAGTCGAGTTATTTTATTTAAAAAAAATGGTACGTGTCAATACAAAGCAAACAAGAACAAAGCACCACATACCAAAAAAGTATAAAAAAGAACTATTTCTTACTTAAGAAACTTTCCGCATTTATTATCAGTGGCGGAAACAGAGGGGGGGCCCATGGGGCCCGGCCCCCCCCTAAAATCCATAAATTGGGTTAAATATTATGCTTTTGGGTTAAAAATGGCGACCTAAAAAGCATATTCTACATTATTTTTTGTTTGGGCCCCCCCTAAAATAAATTCCTGTATCCGCCCCTGTTTATTATTATATTTATCAATATAACTTATGTACAAATACAAATTTGTAATATTCCACAGGAATAAATAAAACAAACTATTTTATTAATAATAACACTTACCAAATTTTATACCTTAAAGTTTGATTAATTAATTTTAATATTAATTTTTTTAAACCAGTACCTTTTGACATTATTTTTCTGCAGTACTAAAATCCATTATTTACCTATCGTGTGATGTCGATATTTTACAGCTACTCCAGTTTTTAGTATATGTTTAGTACGATCCTTGTACCATATACGAGATGCACTTATCTACGACGAGATGATATACAAACTTTATTGATGGTAACTTCATTGGTGTATAAGACTTTCTGCCTGGGCAGCGAGTTTTATTTTAACAATATACATACAGTAGAAAAGTACATACCTTTGGCAATCTTCAACATAATTTGGCTTTGGAATAAAATGTATAAGCTCTTGTAAATATTTTGTTTTCGTATGATCTCTGCCTTGCTGAACAGAAAACGACCAAATTTGGTTGATAAAAATCTATCGAAATACAAAGAATATTCATGCATTTTTATATCAATTGGAATGTCTACTATTTATTCTTATCAGTACACATTTTTGGCTTATTTCTAACCAAGCGGTTTTGTCCCGCTAAATTTATCTTCCACCGCACTGTGCGCTCGTCCGTTAAACGCAAAAATAACTGTCACTGTCTAAAATCTTTAGCGCCAACTTCAACTCGGTTTCTAGATGACGTAAAAAAACTGACAGTGCGGGAAGATAGGAATCGAACTATCCTTATCTCTATAGTATCCTTGGGGTATTCCAGGGTATTTGACATAAGTTGACACAAAATTATAACCTATAATTCGGCAAGACTTTGACAAGCCTCAAAAATCTAAAGGCGAGTTCATACGCATCGGCGTCCGTTTTTCGTTTATCCAACCAACTGTCAAACCAATAAAATTGAAATATGATCTGTCATTTTTGAAATAAACCAATAAAACTGTTTAAAAACAACAAGAGATGACGTATGACGGATTTATAGTTAAACCCATCCATAGTTAACTTCAAAAATATTAACTTTTTTTAGTAAAATAAATAGATTGGTATGGGACGTCATCTGCTTTTCTTCTGTCATCTTCTGTCGAAATCTTAGCTGAGAAAAAGAGAGAGAGAGAGAGAGAGAAATAATCCATTTTTATCTTATTTAAAAAGCTCATAACAGGGCTAATTAAATAAAAAATAATGTACACGGCATCTCATTTAAAAAACATAAGTTTGGGTCATATTTCAAGAACGACAGCTTCCAGCTAAAAACTAGTTACGCCACTGAGTTCTATGTCAATTTTCAAACTCATTTTAAAACTCGCTCTGAATTTCAACAAATTTGTGTTGTGTGTAGTATCTTTCACAAAAAAGCAGCACAGTGATGAATGATGTGAAATCCGCATCTTTGTATTTCTCCTCATAAACGAGAAATCCCATAAAACATACGAAAATGGGACACCCTGTACATCATAATTCATTCTGTATTATTCTTCTTCTAATTTTTTTGTAAACTTTTTCACAGAACTACATTTTTTTATTAATTTATAGTGTCACTAAAGAATTTCATATTTTGTTACAGAACGCTAATCGGTTTGGGACCAGATTTAATTAAGTCAGCAGAGCAAGAACCTATGTTACTAAAATACAAAATTTAGTTTATGTAATAAATTTAAACACATATATTTGTACTTTAAGTCAGATTTGGTATGTTATCGTTTAATGGTTCAACTTTGAAAGGACTGGTATAATATTTCTGTTCATTTAAAATGTAGATCTCATCTGTCATGTTCAGTTTAAATTAATTTTGGTAATCTCAGAAATTTACTTTTTAAAAAACATTTCTGAAAGACATTAAAATAATGAAATTTTTAGTTAAATAAAATTATCATAAATTTAATAATAATAATAAATCAGGTATTCGGACTTCCTTTTTACAAGTTGACAAAATAATAGAATATAAATATATAGTTCTAAAAATTTTCATCTGTCATCAATTATTGTATCTGCATATTTTAACTACTTTAATTTTTTTTACGTAATGTTAGCCTTTAAAAATATTTTTGAACAAAGAACAGTGATAAACCATCTTTGTTTATAAATCATTTATATGGATGTATTATCTTACTGGTTTTATTTTTAATGAATATAGAGATACTATGTATACATGATTATCAAACAAAAAGATTGGAGTTTATTTATATATACAGCAGATCAGTGAGTGTATACAATATACAGTTTTTATACAACTATGGGAATATTCCATATATTTATTTTATTTTGTGAGAGGGTATGTCTGCTATATTGTAGGGAGAGGCTCTGTTTTCAAATAAATTTGATTACTTGCAATATTGTGTTTGTTTTTACTAACGTGAAGTGGGGTGACTTTGCCCAATTCTGAACTTTAAATCGTGTTTATTTCAAAAATTGTTGTATTTTCTCAAATGCGCATGGTCTATGCTATAAGTGGTAATAAGGACAACACAACAATAATACGCTTTTTTGTTTATTAAACAAATATATATATAAAAAAAGTAAAAAACTGGATGGGTAAAGTTAGTTGCTTATATGGGGTGTCTTTGCCCTCTTCCTTATTCTTATTGATAGACCAAAGCCACCCCATTTAAAAGCATAATTACGTAAAATATGCTTCATCACTCTCAATATTATAACGAACTTCTGCATAATACTTACCTCAATATAACGTGGTTAGCTATTGCAGCCACGTAGAAGTTTGAAACGTACAAAATAGGCTTTAAAAACAGATCTGGCTTCACAGCACTGTAAATGCTACATCGCAACTGACGGCAAGCGTTTAGCGACGTTCCGAGACGTGGGGCGCCTCCACCCATAATTTACCGATAACACAACGCGTTCTTTTCAAGTAGTGGCTACAGCTACGTCTAACATATTTTCGGACGGAATTTGGCAAAGTCACCTCAAGAGGCAAAGTCACCCCATTTCACGGTATCTGTTTATATTTTCTTCTTCTTCTTACATACTCTATATAGAGCGTCGGCTACCTCTCGCATGTACACGGGACCTACAGTTTATCGCCGAATCCGAACGGCACTATTTGAGAGGCTGTACAAGGCAAATATACTCAAGGTGGTTTGCCAATGCCTTCCTTGAGGTGGTGGCGGCTCGTTGGTCGCTCTATTTAGATAAATAAATATTTTTATTTAAATAAATAAAGCGACCATACTGGCTGGGGATCGAACCCAGTACCTTCCGCTCCGCAGATCGACACAGTATCGCTGGAGCTACGGCTGGCCACACTTTTTGTTTATATTTTACCCTACTTTTATGATTATCCCATCAATTTATTCCTTGGTTTCTTTTTGATAAACGTCGTATGAACGAAAAAAAAAAAACGTGATAAAGACGATTGGGGAACGACAATCGATGATAATTTTGGCGAGGTCAATCTCTAGACGTCATTTACTAAAAACTGACATAAAACTCGTCAAAAATTAAAGTTCCGTTCTCAGAAATTTGTAGTGTCGCCAGCGACATGTCAAATGAATAATCAATGAGATTTGTACAGAATTCAAATAGCTGTCAATTTTAAATTTAGCACAGCGCTCATTGGTTCCTTGAAGTGTCAACCAGTGTAGCCAGCGACAGAACGTAGTTCTGAGGATTGATATTAAAGGATAGAACGTTTTCAGTAGTAGTGGGAACTATCGAATGAATACTATCGAAACATTCGATAGTTGCAATTCATTCGAATAATTCGATAGCTAGTAAGAAAACATTCGTTGAAAACTATTCGAATAAAAATATCGAATAGATGCGTCATCTGCCTTGAAATATATTAATTCGGCAGCAAAAACCATTCATTTATAAAATTCATTCATTTGTAAAATTCATTTATTCGTCAGGATCGATTATAATAAAATATAAACTGGATTTTAGTTGTCGCCCGGCGACGTAGGTTTCTTTCCTAGAAACCCGACAGCGATCGGCGGTCGGTGGCAATGGTATGAAAAAAGCCGGCATCTTTGATTTTGAGTCAGATAAAGATAAGGACACATTATTTTTTTTATTGAGGTGCTAGTATTTACACAGAAAATACATTATGAACGGCGCTGTTGCCGTATATTCGTATTAGTTGGTATTAGCAAAGAATATTATTCTTTGGTATTATAGTTAGTTAGGGATAGTATGACTATATATTTTGCATTTTTTTTATTAATATTCTGTTGTTACACTTCAATAATACTTTTTATTTTGGATGTAGGAAAATGATTTTTAATGTTTTTAAGCAAAACTGGTTTAATAAATAATAATAACAGTAATAATTTGTTATACCTATTAACACCAAAATTTAAAATCATTTAATATAAACATTTTTTTAAGTAATAGCAAAATATAAACAACAAATTAGAAATCAAAATTATTTATATTAAATCCTATTTAAAAATAATATAGTCGCTAAATTTTTTGTGGCAACGTTGGTTTATTAAATAATAATAATTACAGAACTAATTTGTTATATTAACAACAAATTTTAAAATCATGAAATATAAACATATTTATTAATTTTCTGTGTAATAGAAGAAAAATATAAATAAAAAATTAGAAATCAAAATTATATATGTGTATTACATTTTATTACTTTGTATTAGTATTTAAAAATAGTATTTGCTTTTACTGGCATTTACTTTAAAAAATAAATGAAATATTTCTTCGCAAAAATCTACATGTAAGAGAATTAGCATAAACAAAATACAAATATCGTTAACTTTTTTTTAAATTGGCACGTGTAAAACTTTAATCAATCAATTTAATTTTCTCATCCCAAAATTTGACTTCGATAACCATTTACTTTTTTTTTTACTTCGATAACCACATTACCACATTACTTAAATATGATTATTAAGTTCAACTAATTCATATTACTAAATCATCTAAAATACAAATACATATGTATTTTTAAAATTAATTGTAAGTTCACCTCATCTCTCTGAAAAATTGTTACTTCTCAAAATTTTCCATTAAAAAAAATAGACCATATACCGCATAAAATTAAATAATTGAAAGATCGGAAAATCACACAAATTTTCGGAAAAATTTTGACCACCTGCACACGCACAGAATCGTCAATTTAAAAAAAAACTACTACTTTAGTATTTTAAATATTTTAATAAACGCAAAAATAGCACAGTATTTAGAAGGCAAGTTATAAAAATTTGGAAGAACTAATAATGCACTGACGCACACAAAAATCAAACGAATACTAAATTTCATTTATCAAAAGCATTCGATAGTCGTGACTTAACGATAACCATTTAGTCGCACGGCGAGGTTGTCACATATGCTTTAGTATACAAATGAATGAATGATTTTATTCGAATGAAACCATTCGATAGTTGAAATCATTCATTCAGTAACCATTCGATAGTCTAATTCATTCGATAGTTCCCATCGCTAGTTTTCAGACACACAAATCTATCGGGTGTTTCTTAAAAGTGGCTCACACCTATAACTTTTTTATTTTCTAACATAAATAAAGGAGATTTGGTACGTTCAATGACTAAAGAATACAAGGACGTGTAACGCCCATATACGGGCTACAGCAGAATTTGTGACCTTAGACGCCATTTTTTTGAACATAACGAATGAGTCATCTCTTATAAAGTCATCAGCTGGTCATCAGCGACAATTTTAGCGATTTTTAATAGTGGGTTGTGTGTAGTGAACTTTGTATAAACTTTATTACAATGGTAATTTGTTCAGCTTTCCAGTGTAAAAGGCGCAATGATAAGAAAGAGCCAGGAGTTACGTTTTATAGGGAAATAAACAGTCCACTACACCTTTTTAGCGTGTTTTTTTTATTATATATATTTATTAACAAGCCGAAAACAATTCAGTACGTCAATCAATCCTAATTTGTGTCATACAGTAACATACCAAATCTCGTTTTTTTTATCTGAAAAAATAAAAAAGTTATAGGGGTGAGCCACTTTTGAGAAACACCCGCAATTTCCAAATATTTTTTTCTCGAATTTTAAATTACACCGAGAATTACACCATTTAAAAATCATCTTTACTCAATTTAAAATAAATTACAACCTTCTTAAGACCAACTGGCAGAAATCGCCACTAAAAAATAAGCAAAAGTACGGGCCCAGTAAGTGACGTCTAGGGCTTGACCTCGCCAAAATTATCATCTATTGTCATGCCCCAGCCGGCCCTTACGCCGTTTTTTTTTCGATCAAATGGTATTAGATATACAAATAATCTTCTATGGCAACCATGTAATTTACCTGTATTGTTCAGCATACACACAATCTAGATATTCTAGATTATACAGGGATTTTCACGCAACTCGTTTATTAAAAGTTTTTTCAGGATCTATTGAGACACAAATTTGAAAGTTTCAAATTAATCTTATTTTCAGGCGTCACTTCTAAAATATTCTACTTTCTTCACGTTAAATTGGTATTTTTTAAGTCTACATAAAATTCTAAATACATTTTGTATAAAATATAGAATGTTATACAGGGTCCGGCAATAGTGTGTCGGGCATCTGTAGGTCCTAGAATAAAAAAACTTGGGAAGTTTGTTTAAGTGCAAATCTAAAGTATGTACTAAGATATATTTCAGGAAAATATTTTAACTTCTATAGGGTGGCTCAAAAAAGTGTTAGTGGATCGGGATGATTTTTTTTAAATGGAACACCCTGTATATTATTGCTTTTTTGGCTTCCTTTCAGATCACTTTACATAATCCTAAGACATGAGTAAATATATTTAGATAATTTCAGAGATATTAATAAATAAGTAAAAATTATTTATTTTTCAGCCTTTTTAAAAAAAATATTAATAATACAAGAACTGTCCTGAAATCAAAACTATATTAGATATTTACTTTAGATGGTCTGTACTTACTTTGCTATAAATATGGTGATCGTAAATCGTACAGGATGTTCAAAATTCTACGCCAAACTTTCTAAAATATAAAATAATTTTTCTTTGTTTTTTCAAACGGAACACCCTGTATATTATTTTTCCAATAGATAGAGAATTAAAAAATGAACACTTTTTGCATTTGGAGTATTTCAAATTTTTTAACGGTCTCGCAGATATTCCCGGTTTTGTATTTCATATGGCATTTTCCACAGTAAATTTTTGTCAAAGCCACCCAATGATTTTTCTCCCGTATTTTACCATTGAAAACGACATATGAAATAATACTGCGTGTATCCGGAAAACTATTAAAAATGTTGAAATACTTTAAATACAAAAAATGTTCATTTTTTAATTCTCCATCAAATAAAAAAACAATATACAGGGTGTTCTAGTTAAAAAAACCAAGAAAAATTATTTTATATTTTTGAAAGTTTGGCGTAAAATATTGAACATCCTGTATGATTTACGATTACCATATTTAGAGCAAAGTAAGAACAGACCATCTAAAGTAAATATCTAATATAGTTTTGATTTCAGAACAGTTCTTGTATTTTTAATATATTTTTTTAAGAAGGGTTGAGAAATATATATTTTTGATTTATTTTTTAATATCTCTGAAACTATCGAAATAGATTTACTCATATCTTAGGATTGTGTAAAATGATCTGAAAGGAAGCCAAAATTGCAATAATATACAGGGTGTTCCGTTTAAAAAAAATCATCCAGATCCACTCACACTTTTTTGAGTGACCCTATAGAAGTTAAAATATTTTCCCGAAATACATCCTGGTACATACTTTAGGTCTGCACTTAAACAAAATTCTCAAGTTTTTTATTCTAGGAGCTACAGATGCCCGACGCACTATTGCCGGACCCTGTATAAAGTCTGTCCAACAAGCTAAGGAAGATTTTGACAGACGAAATCCAAAAAAACGACAGAATATACAATTTACCTTTGAATTAAATTGACAGACACAATTTTTGACAGGCTATACTTAATCGTTACATATTTAACAATTTGTTGCATTTTCTTTACCATTTTGTTGCACGAAGAGGAAAGGACATACAGACATGCAAATTTGTATCTGAATTAGATCATAATTTGTGCTTAAATAACTTAGTTTCCAAAGTCACAGCATCATTTCAATTGATCTGAACTTATTACTAATAACTAGGGTGAATATGCCAGTCGTCGGACAGTTTAGAAAAAGCTGAATTTAAATTATTGATTAAATTTTCTTCATTGATGGCATGGAAATTAAATTTTATGAAATAGATAGTGTGGTTATTGGACTTCACGTTAAATATAACTGTTTTTTCATAAACCTACCAATGATTCTAATTATTTTTTTAGGTGATAAAAGTGCTGTTTTGTCGGTAGTCGGACAGAGCTTGCCAGTATCTGGCCGGGTAGTTGTCGGACACTTTGTGATTGGCTGGTTCTGCACAGTCCCGTATTTAATATATGTATAATTTTAAAGCAAATTTAATCTTGAACATTATATACTGTTTATTATTGTATGTTATCTATATGAAAAAATCATCTTTAAACGATACCAACGCGGTTCATAAAATCATGCTTCCATTAGTAAACAGCGTTTTCAATTTTTCTTCTTCTAGATACAATTTTTTCAATCACGTTCAAAGTAACACCTGTTTTTTTTATTGGAAATCCGCTAAGTTTTCAATCCAGATAAGATTTTTTTTTCAATTTCTCTGGTTAAAACAAGTTTTATTTCAATTCGTTTGCAAATGTCGCTTATTTGTCTTTAATACGGCCTTGTACTGTTGACTTGGAATCCTGTACTGACTGCATGTTTTACGCGATTTTCCCTCTTCTCGGACAGTTTGGACTGTTTTTTTCTAATGCATCTTTATTGTATTGATGAAAACTCCCTTTTACTTCAGGCTTCATGCTTGAAAATAACCAAAATCTCATTAAAAATCTGCAGTATGACGTCGAAAAGGGGCTAGTGTCCGACCTCTCAAATATATTAAATTTAGCGTTGACCGGTGGTCGGACAACTTTTATTTCCTTTGATCTGCGTTTGTGTTGAGTTTTTGCTGTCCGACCACTAAACACTACACCCAAAACCCATGTTTCATTATATTTCTAACGAAAAAGACTTTTTCCATATTACATATCAATTATCAAGAAAAAAATACTAAAACAACTTCCGACTACTGGACGAAGCAAAATTATATACGAGACACCTATATTTAACATTAAAATATTAAAGTATCCTATTTTAGACGTAAAGTTATAAGTATTTCATAAATTAGATATAAAATTTATAACTTACCTTACAAACTATCTCAACTCCATTTTTGACAGGCAAAAATTAGGAAGCACAAACATGTGGTCACTTTCCCGAATTTTTAACGGTTTCAGGGTGACAATTTAGACAAAGAAAATGTTATAGAACAAAGCGGAAGAATCGTCAGAATTAGATTTTTAATTATTTGAAGCAATACTAAGCTATATTTTTAACTTATTTCTTATTTCCCAATAAATACGTTTTGTCCGACCACTTATTGTGATGTCTGACTACTGGCATATTATATTATTCATCCTACCTAACTTTTAAACTTATTCTATTACCTATTAATAATTCGCTTACCCTTGTACAATGTCAGGAGTTCACAAATTACAAAATGAATAACAAACACCAAACACCATTGAAGAACGTTTCACGATTCACAAATGAATATTGGAAATTCATGTAATATACACACTTTACCGATAATAGCGATAATTCATCATTTAAATTTTCATTTTTTACTCTACGATCTGAATATTAAACTGTGCACATGCATAAACTTTAACACTTATTTTTACGAAATGGTCATTCTTTGATTGAAACGTTTCGGGGAAACACCGAACATGCACCGAACCGATAAGAGTAAAGCGAAATCGATATTTGGTTTCCTATCAAGGTAAATTAATAAACAAATTTGTTTGTAAAATCGATGACTAATAATAGCAATCCTCAGCAAATTTTCAGATCCCACGATCCCACCCATTTAATAAAATTTTATAAAACCTTATTTCCTTCAAACCTTCAAGAGTACCTAGTTGATTATTGTTATTTTTGTTGGAAACCGCGATTGAGGTGAGCCAAAAATAAATAAATGATCCGTATAAAAAATGGTATCAGGTTAGCACCCAGTCACTATATTGTTTTATTGTTTTACTAATTTTTAGTTTCACAGTAATTCAGGTAGAAATTCTCCAATAAAGAAAAAATGTAAAAGATACTGTCCTCTGAGGCATAGTCGGGTGAATGGGGTGATTTGGTACTGTTGTTAAGTTCTGTGGATCCTTTTATGTATAGGGTGTCCCATTTTGATTGAAATTATACGGTATCAATGTTATTAGTGAAGATAGAAGGGTGCGGTTTGCACACACCTGTTCCACTTTTTTATTTTTTTCAAATTTTCATATCCCTCTTCGTTTACGAGCTACAGGATCTATTTGAAAATTTTGCAATTTGGGACACTCCCTGTATCTCTGTTATCGTTAAAGGTATCGAGAAGGTGAATACTGTTTATTGTAGAACTTTTTACGTAGAATACAGTGGCGTAATCTCAGTGGCGGATCCAGGATTTGGGAAGGGGGGGGGGCTAGACTCTAAACTTTACTCAAAGTATATACTGGGTCCGTCTCAAAAGTGGCTCACACCTATAACTTTTTTATTTTTTCAGATAAATAAACTAGATTTGGTATGTAAGTATATGACATAAATTAGGATTGATTGACGTATTCAATTGTTTTCGGTCACTTCCTGTTTCACCGGAAATGGCTACAACTTTTGAATTTTAAATGGCACCCTCGGTATTTTTTTGTTTTATTCGATAGAAAATGACACTGTGAATAGAATGACATATCATATGTCAACTTTTGACATTTACGGTTAAAAGAAAATCGTATTTTAAATTTCAATCTAGAGTGCCATGATTGTGTTAAAAGCACTAATTTTTAATGAAGGAGACTTGGAAAAATATATTTGATCGTCTAATGTTTTTCGTGTCTTGTCCTGGCCGGTTAAAAGATGTCCAAATGGTATTTTTAATCATATCTCAATTTTTTCAAATCGAACAAGGGTGGATCATTAGTATATTTGGAAAAAGCATTTTTTTACGAATAATTTGGTACCACACCCTTGGAATTTCGATATTTCGAGTCAAATTGTCGTTATGAACCGCATGTTACAATAACACAAATAAACCATATGCGTAAATGTCAAAAGTTGACATATGATATGTCATGCTATTCAGAGTGTCATTTCCTATCGAATAAAGTAAAAAAATACGGAGGGCGCCATTTAAAAATCAAAAGTTGTCATAATTTCCGGTGAAACAGAAAGTGACCGAAAACAACTGAGAATGTCAATCAATTCTAATTTATGTCATATACAAACATACCAAATCTCGTTTTTTTATCTGAAAAAATAAAAAATTTATATTGGTGAGCCACTTTTGAGACGCACCCGGTATACTCCAGAGTCGTTTGTGACAAAATAAATTAATAGTATCGTATTACTTGACTGAACACGTATTTAACTTATTTATTACATGACAGTATACTATATACAGTATGTCCCAAGATTATCTTTACAAGAAAAATATATTGTCCATAACATTTGTTGCTTCTTCTAAAATGGTTAATATCGTTTATATTTTTCCAAATTTCCATACTGTTTTAGAGAAAATTAAAAGTAAAATAAAATATAGTTGAATTTTCCTGAAGTCCTAAAAATCAAAACGCTGTTCTATGGTAATACATATACATACACTTACACCCTCCCACTCATTCTACACAGACCTCATAGTTCAGGAAGCACTGAATAGATTACCGGTACTTTCAGAAAAAAAACGAGATTCGGTAAGTTAGTATATGACATAAATTAGGATTGATTGACGTATTCAGTTCTTTTCGACCGCTTCCTGTTTCACCGGAAATGACTACAACTTTTGATTTTTAAATGGCACCTTCGGTATATTTTTACTTTATTTGATAGAAAATGACATTTTGAATATAATGACATATCATATGTCAAATTTTGACATTTTCGTTTAAAACAAAATTATATTTTAAATTCTAATCTAGAGTGTCATGGCTGTGTTAAGAACACTATTTTTTAATCCAGGAGCCTTGGAAAAATAGATTCGATTGTCTAATGTTTTCAGTGTCTTGTTCTGGCCGGATAAAAGATACCCGAACCGTATTTTTAATCATATCTCAATTTTTTCAAATGGAACGAGGGTGGATCATTAGCATATTTGGAAAAAGCATTTTTTACAGATAACTTGGTACCACACTCTTGGTATTTCGAGTCAAATGTCGTTATAAATCGCATGTTGCAATTTCAAATAAACCGTATTCGAAAATGTCAAAAGTTGACATATGATATGTCATTCTAATCAGAGTGTCATTTTCTATCGAATGAAGTAACAAAATACCGAGGGTGCCATGTAAAAATCAAAAGTTTTAGTCATTTCTGGTGAAACGGGAAGTGACGTAAAACAATTGAAGACGTCAATCAATTCTAATTTATGTCATATACTAACATACCAAATCTCGATTTTTTATCTGAAAAAATAAAAAAGTTATAGGGGTGAGCTACTTTTGAGACGCACCCAGTATAGTTATGAAAATTGGCTATTGTTTCCGTCATGTTACCGATTTTATTAAAACTGCTGTTGTTTACTAATAATGTAGACCATTGTAGTCAGTAGGGGTAGAAGGCCGATTCTGCATCAGGAGCAGGAGCAGAGCGCACAGCGCATGCGCGTAAATCAGCTAGGAACATGTAAAATAGGCTAATAAACAAGAATAAACGGGTTTGAACCGCTTTGAACCGCTTTTGAACGCTTTTTAGCGTAGAACAACAGACCTGTTCAGTTTTTGTTCAAACCCGTTCAAAGCTGTTCAAAAGCGGTTCAAACCCGTTTATTCTTTTTTATTAGCCTATTTTACATGTTCCTAGCTGATTTACGCGCATGCGCTGTGCGCTCTGCTCCTGCTCCTGATGCAGAATCGGCCTTCTACCCCTACTGTAGTCTTACGAGAACAGCAATTGATGTAGGGGTCGCGCGCGTTTTAAATCTTCTACTTCATTAAAAATAGCTGAGAAAGGGTCCAACAAATTTAATTCTCTCTCACAAAGCCAAGGTATATATTTTCTGAATCTACATAAAATTTCCTACAACTGCTGACATTTTTATAATTTTATGACTATGTTTACTATGTTTCTAACGCATTTGAATATGTGTAAAAAATAGCCAAAAATTAACATTTTTAGACTTTTTTTCATACATAGACGCAATCTCTAGATGCGCACTGCGCCATCATCAATGATTAATCCAAAATAAATTAAATTGAAACTTTGTCTTCATTTATTTTTTGTTGCCATTTAGTTGAATTGATATTTTTTAATTTTGTTTTCCACTTGATATTATATAAAATGCTTTTGAACAATCAGGAAAAAAATATATGTTTACACAAAATGTGCTAATCTAGGAAACTGAAGAAAGGAGGTCGACATAGATTGCACCATACCTGGGTATAGCAGGTACCATTTTAGTTTTAGTCCACTGCCGTTGATAATTTCACGTTACGACAATAATCACTTGGCCTATACTGTGTTTTATAATAGGATTCTTCGGTTTACTTTATGATTCACTTCGGATTACGTATGTCAAGTAATTAAAGAAGCAATTTTGTGTTATAAGATTCAAAAATATAAGTTGTTTGTGCTGATTAATTGGTAATTAATAGAAAAAGTAAAGAAAGTCGTGATAGGAATATTCTTAATAAATAATACATATTTTCTTGTGGTCTGTTTCCTGACATTATTGATGGACTTCTCCTCGAATTTGTTTGTGTATGTTGTAAAATGGAAAATATGGATCTATTTTTTTATATAGGTACATTAGTTTATACAGGGTGAGTTTCCTACGATGTTCTCTATGGGTATCTCGGAAACTACTGGAGATAGAGAGTCGGTTAAATCGGGAAAGAATTGCAGTTTGTGGGGTCATAAATATGCGCCTTTCAGATTTTTGAAAAAGTTCAAGGCTTACCTACTAGATATTTCGAAAAAAAACAAATTTTGGCTATTTTAGAAATTGTCTGTAATTTCATTATAATCTATTTTAGACAAAAAGTTTTCAGATAAAAGTTGTAGATAATCACATCTCTAATGAGTTTGTGGTCTCCGATTTTTTCTAGTGCCTGTCATTTTTGACATATGACACAAACATGTTTTTTTTTAAATGGAAACCGTATGTATCATGACTTCATAAAAAGCGCCATTTTTAAGCCTCTCAGCGATATAAGCAATAATTCCTTTTTTTCAAAAAATTATTGAGTTATAGCCAATTCTTATCTATCTTGACTAATTTCACTTACGCATGGTGTTCTTATTTTGTTATGATTTATAACTTATAAAAAGACAAAATATATTATTAAACCGCTCTTTACAATTTACATTACACAAACTAAAACTTAAAAAAATAATATCACTACATACACTTTAAGTTATTTTAGAAAATGTTTAAAAAATCCGTCATTGTTTTGAGTGCATAAATGCATCTTTTTAAAACTGAATTTCTTGCTATTCTCACTGAACGACCGGTCGACTTAATTAAACTTCTCCTGTACCGCCTCTTCGAGAGAGCCTCTCTTAATTCATAAGTTCTTTTGTAAACCTTGTTGTTAACCATACCGCATAAAAAAATCTAAAATGGATAGGTCAGGTGATCTAGGAGGCCCATGCAATTGGTCCACCTCTTTCTATCCCTGCCCTGAGTCTACATAAGAAAAGTTGAACCAATAATCCTACACGCTTTTCTTCATTTGAAAAATTCATATTTACAATTCTTGTTTATTTTAATTTACAAAGTTTGGATGTGACAGTTTCACATTTCTGAGAGCAACGGCGCACAGTGGCGTGAAACTGATAATATAACGAGAAAACCCTATATTTCCTAAACCGTTAATCCAATCGCATTGGTACGGATTTTATTCGATTCAGCTTAATAAAATACATCAAATAACATGGTTTAATAAATTTATTTAAAAGTAAACTGAGCAGCAATTGAAACGTAAAGTGAAAATTTTTGCATCAAGTTGAACTTCTTGTATTTTCTGAACTATTGAATGCGTTTTGAATTGCTAGCCAGATTCTGAAACGCTTTTTTATCGACCAAACCAAACCGTTCTTTGCAGTTTATTTAATTATTGGCCAATACTCATAATATAGGGTAAAACAAAAATGCGTGCATTTTTTACAAAATTTTAATGACCTCCATTTTGTGGGTGGATGGGGGATTTCCATTATTTATGGGTATTTTAAAAGAGCTGTTTTATACCTCGGGACGTTTTTGAGTTTTTTGGGGTATCGCTCTCCATTGCGATGTTATCCTTTTTTACGATTTTCGGTAAGGTTTTAATTGTAATAAATTTATCTCATTACGAAAGTAATATATTGTATTTTTGAGTATTATGCGTATTAACTAATGACTATACTAAGTGATTATACTATATCGTTAATGAAAAAGTGTTAAATGCTTCTTTTGATATGCCAAGATACATAATAAAACCTGTTCATATAATTTAAATATACCAGCTACATAAATTTTTAACGCCCTGTATAACTGTAACACTTTTTAGTTTTATAAAATTATTTGTTTGCTTTATTTAATTATACATTAAAATTCACAATGCTTAAAAATACGATATCTTCATTTCACAATGAGATAAAATTATTAGTATTAAAACTCTACCGACAATCATAAGAATATCGAAAACATCGCAATGGAGAACGATAGCCAAAAAAACTCATAAACGTCCCGAGGTATAAAACACCTCCTTCAAACTACCCACAAAAAATGGATCTCCTCCATTCCTCCACAAAATGAGGCTCTCTTAAAATTTTGTTAAAAATGCGCGAATTTTTGTTTTACCCTGTATTATGGGTCCTGACCAATAATTGAAAAAAACTACAAAGAACGGTTCGATAGTGGATAAAACAATGTTTTAGAATCTGGCTGGCAAATTCAAAATTCCTTCAAAAGTTTAAAAAATATAAGTTAAACTTAATGAAAAAAATTGTACTTTACGCGTCAATTGATGCTCAGTTTAGTTACACTGTGGTTCAAAATATTATAATTTATAACATTTAAATCTTATACAATATAATGATATTTATATAATTTTAAGTGGCAAAAAAAGTAAATTATATTAAATGAATTCATTGGCATCCGCAAAAATGAAGAATGTAGTTTTCATTTTTTCCACACTGTTCATCTTTTATTTTAAATTTTTATCAAACGTGGCCGAATGTGGCGATAAAATTTATAGAATCACTACTTTAACAGTTGCTTTTTTTAGTCAAATTAATCCGAGACCAAAGCTCGGTAAAGCTTTTTTGTTCTAGTCAGATTAAAGTAAGAAGTAAAGTAATTTTATTAGAAATAGATTCACAAACTAAACTGCATCAAAGGCACGGTATATTTTGGCAAAATGATTTTTACTTTTAATGCCCATGGATAAACGAAACAGTTCCTGGGTAATACCGATTTTTAGGAATTAAAAGAAGGGCTGTAAAATATATCTTGCTTTCGCTTTATTTTTGCGCGTTTCGTATATTAAGAAAATTGTTAAAAAGGAGGTGTTGTAAATTCAAAACTAGTAATTAAATTAAAAAAGTAATATTATTATATTGTCTTTGAACTAACTCGATGTAAGATGGGATAATTTAAACCCGATTTAACACCCTCTTTTTTGTTTTTTTTTTCCATTGCCGAAACCACTGTGCGGCGCGGCGATTGAACTTGTTTCCATGGCTAATTAAGTGAAATTAGTCAAGAAAGATAAGAATTTGCTATAGTTCAGTAATTTTGTAAAAAAAACATAATATAGCTTATATCGCTCAAAAACCAACCAACTATGGTTTCCATTTAAAAAAACATATGTTTATGTCATATGTCAAAAATGACAGGCTTTAGAAAAAAATCGGAGAACACAAACTCATTAGGGATGTGATTATCTACAACTTTTATCTGAAAACTTTTTGTCCAAAACAGATTATAATGGAATTAGGAACAATTTAAAAAAAAATTGTTTTTTTTTCGAAATATCTAGTAAGTCATAAACTTTTTCAAAAATCTGAAAGCGCATATTTATGACCCCACAAAGCTGCAATTCTTTTCCCATTTAACCGACTGTCTATCTCCAGTACTTTCCGAGATACCTATAGAGAACATTGTAGAAAACTCACCCGTATTAATTTAGTAGGAAATAAATTATTATCTATAACTTTTGGATCTTACTTGACTTTTAATATCTTTATTTCCTGTAATACATGTAATAGAATACATATTTTACATCGTAATTAAATTCATTGCATCATAAAAGCACTTAATTCCACAATTACTGTGTTGTGTGTAATTCCCATTCCAGGTTACGGACGTAGTCTTCCAGGTCCTTGAGCACAACGTGAAGCTTGAGCACAACACAGTAATAATATAAAATACCACTATTTACATTTAAATTACATTTTAATAACATTTTCAAACATTATGAGACGAAAAAACAATGAAAAATAAAAAGAAAAACTTTTTCTTGCATCATTATTTTATGATTTTCTCATAAGTCAGTTCGCTACATTATGTTATTAGTTACGAGTAGGTACAATGCGCCGATTTCCTGGTATATTGAGGTGAAGTAGGAACTACAAAATTTCAATTGGGTAATATTGAATTAGGCGGCTTAGTAATGCCTAATGCCTATAGTATTTAGTAGGTAGCAATCGTGAAAATAGCATTACGTTTGCCTATTAGGTATTATGCAGCAGTCTCCCGCATGTAAATTAATTTTGCTCGTTATGATATTAAATAATCGACAATATTCGATAATTGTGTGATAATTTTCATTTAATTTTCTTTTTCGTACATGTTTGTTTGACTAAATTAGAAGATGACAGAAGATACATAAAATAATATTAAAAGAAAAATTGATAATGTTAAATGATTATTTCAGTAAAATTAACTGAATATGTTGAAATCGTTTTCGAAGAGAAAATTACGATTAATTTAAAAAAAAAATTAAAAATTCCCAAATTTATTATTTCAGTCAATAACTATCTACTCAACATGTTTATTTTTTGTCAGTAATGACATGTATTGACTATTTCTATTTTAAATATCTCGAGAAGGGTTGCTCGTAACGACTTTTACCAAGAGACATTTTTTACGTAAAAAATTACGAAAATGTATATTTTTTCACTCAGTAGTTCTATACAGGTACGGACAAAAAGTTATGACTCTTCAAAACAGTTAAAACACATATAGGTGGCGCCCTCTACAAATAGAAATAATAATGACATCAAAATCAAATTTCTCATGTCAAAAAACTACCAGATTACCCCAGTGCAGTTATGACATTTACCATGTTGAAATTGCAAAAATTTTTAGAAAGCTGCGACCATTGAAAATAGTTAGCCTTAGTAACCCTTATTAACATACTAAAAGTCCCCATTTGTCCGATGTGTGCGTCATCAAAAAAAATCGGCCGCCATCTTGAATTTTGGTACTTTTTGACGTGGTTTGGTGACTTTTTCAAGAGGTAAAAATTAAAGAGAATAAAAAATTCTATTAGAATCAATGGTTTATTAGCCTAACGCAATGACGTACAAAAAAATTTTGAAAATCGAGCAATTTTTAAAAGGAATCACCGAAATGCAAATTACTATTTTTTTAAGCTTATTAACAAATAACATGGATATTTATCATCAATTCAACTGAAATACAATCCTTGTGACATTTTCAAGAAATATTTTTTATTGGTGGGTTAATCATATTTCAAAATTAACAAAAATTGTAAAAGCTATCCTTTACTAAATACATGTGTACTAATAATGTGCCAAAGCAGTCTCCACCTTGTCCCGGTCGGGGCTTTTTGCACTTAAATCAAGGTCTTATTGTTACCATTTTGTAAACAACTTGTTTTTAAAAATACAGTGACAGTTTGAAAAATTTGGCTACAGGTTGGAAGAAAAAAATAAAATGTAATGTAAACTGGCGACTTCCAGAGCGTTGCAAAAAGATCCTCATCTGCGACAAATTACATCCGTTTTTTTAGATCCTGCAGCACAAAAATCTGAGCTAGTTGAAGCTGGAAATACATTCTTATTTTCATTATATGGTCGACATAGGCTAGCAAAAGATTTAGATCAGTTGAGGTATTTTAAATATAAAGCCCTTACATCTCGTCAGGTACTTATAGTAAAAATTTTGATTTAGCTACCTTACCTCCAACAACTAACGCAGCTGAAAATCATTATTATAGGACCTATTTATAAATGCAGTATTGGCTAAATAACGGAGAAGAGGATACCTTAGTTCCAAAAATAATGTCAAACGCAATGGCACCAGAATTTGTATAGAAAATGATTTACTGTAATTGCAAATCTGGATGTAATAAACTATGTACCATTGCGATAAAAAAAAGTAGTACAAGAATTAGTAGTCCCAGATGGAACTCCTGGTCTATAAGGATATTTGAATTATATTGAATTTTTTTTTGGATTTAGCCAACAACACTGTGTTTTTGTTTACCCCTAATGCATCTGTAATGTTCCTTATGGGAACCCCATCCCTTAATCGCGTAAATATAATCGATTTTTGCTCTGAAGTTAAAGGCATTTTTAAAAAATTACGTGACATTAACATAAGAATATAGACCAGCAGATTAAATTATATTTTGTTGTACTATTTTTTTTTAATCGCAATGGTACATGTTTAAAATCCAATATGTCATGTTCATGCTTGTGTGGTAACTGTATTTCTTGCGAGAACAAACAAATATCGGTCGATGAAGAACAAATCGAATAAAATAGTAAATTTCATTTTTTTTTCTAGAGATGACAGTTTGAAAAGTTAGGTTACAAGTTGGTAACACATTTTTATTAAAATGGTCATAATTTGAATTATTGTTATTCGATTTGTAGGGGTATGTTTATAATGTATTTCTCATAATGAAAAAGTGTTAAGATCTTAGGTTAAGATCGTAGATGATATTTATGTCACAAAGACATTCGCAAGTAGTTTATAACATTTTATTTTTTTTCTTCCAACCTGTCACTTTCAAACTGTCACTGTATTTTTAAAAACAAGTTGTTTACAAAATGGTAACAAAAAGGCCTTGGTTTAAGTGCAAATAGCCCCGACCGGAACAAGGTGGAGGCTGCTTTCGCACATTATTAGTACACATGCATTTAGTAAAGGATAGCTTTGACAATTTTTGTTAATTTTGAAATATTATTAAACCACCAATAAATATTTCTTGAAAATGTCACAAGGACTGTATTTTAGTTGAATTGATGCTAAATATCCATGTTATTTGTTAATAAGCTTAAAAAATAGTAATTTGCATTTCGGTGATTCCTTTTAAAAATTGCTCGATTTTCAAAAAATTTTTGTACGTCACTGCGTTAGGGTAATAAACTATTCTTTATTGATTCTGATAGAGTTTTTTATTCTCTTTAATTTTTACCTCTTGAAGTTTTTCACTATAACGCACCGTTTTCGAGTTATTTACATTTTTTTCCAAAAAGTACCAAAATTCAAGATGGCGGCCGATTTTTTTTGATGACGCACACATCGGACAAATGGGGACTTTTAGTATGTTAATAAGGGTTACTAAGGCTAACTATTTTCAATGGTCGCAGCTTTCTAAAAATTTTTGCAAATTCAAAATTATTTGCACTGGCCTAGATACCATCCAGACACCTATTTTCATCAATATATTGACGTTATTTCAGAAATTATTTGGAAAAAATCGAAATAAAAATGACATTTCTACACTCTGTATCTCCGAAACTAAGCATTTTAGGACATTTTTTTTACTTGCATATTTTTTTTATCTGCAGAATATGCTACCGACGTTTGCGGAATACAGTTCGGACCACCCTGTATAAAAGGCATTAAAATTTTGCAATTGTATAAAAAACAAACTTATGGTGAGTTAATTAACAAAACAACATCCTTCGGCACAACAAGGCCTTACAAACTAACATCATTGGACATTGGATTAAGGCCTTATTGTGCAAAGGATGTTGTTTTGTTAATTATAACTTCGTAAGTTTGTTTTTTATACACTCAGATGCAAAAAAAAACGCAACGGAGAAATTTTCGGTCAAATTTAAAGTGATGTATTTTTGTTATTTTTAGCCTTATTTTCATGATTTTTTTGCAAGCTGTATACAGGGTTGTTCACCACATACGACACGAAGTATTGTAGCTCAACGATGAGATTTTTACAAATTGTAAGGTTTGGGTTCGATGAAGGACTATTAGAGGTACAATTTAAAAATAATTTTACAAGATATAGAGTGTCCCAAATAAGTAAAAAATATCAAAGTTGTATTTTTTTAAATGGAACACTCTGTATATTATTTCATTTTTAGTTTCTACGATTAAAATAAAGGTAAATTTGTTTAAGGTTTATTATACTTAAACCTTACCGTTTTTGAAATATTTTCAATTTTGCGAAATTGCAGTAAAAATTTTAAGGCTTCATTTCTCCAAGGGTATCAAAGTTTTTAATACTAAATATTTACTGAAGTTTATTTATTGATCAGTTATTTTGTTGCAATAATAAAAATAATACTAGGTACCTTATACAGAGTGCCTAAAAATTTATTTTAAATAATGATTAGCTTCAAACGGCAATGACTTGTTTAATTTAAACGGAACACCTTGTATATTTTACGAGAATCAGATACACAATTTAATTGTCTATCAAATTATGTTATACCATTTTTTACCTATCTCTTTAAGTTTCCGTAGAAAATGCATTTTCTTGTAATTTAGAACTTATTTATCAATATACCCATGGAATATTGACATTTTAGATTATTTTTAAAGATGTACCAAATTTTTAATGAGTACAGATACTAATAGTGTCGATATAATTTGTTTATTTTATTAAAAAATAAAAAAACTGTTAAAATATTTGTTAAAGGGGACCAATTAATATGATTCCAGTATTCAGACTACATTAACTGACTGTTTGCGTTGATTAATAATAATTGCTCCAAATACTAAAAAACTGAATTTTGTATGGGTATTAGACAGTGTGATAAAAAGAAACACCTTAAAAATGATATTTCATTTTTTAATAAATACTTATTTATAACAACAGAGACTTTAATTTTGATAACTTATTATTATATTGATTTCTGACTCAAATCCACATTTATTTAGAATAATTTATTAACGAACACAATTAAGTATGTAATTAATTAGTATATGGGCGGAAAAAATGGTGTTATATTTAATTAATGGTATACTCTTTTAGTAATATTATCGTTTTGCTAAAAACGATAATATTACTAGCCTGTACATTTTGTACATTTGTTGCTTGAAAAACAATCTAAAATATCAATATTCCATGGGTATATTGATAAATAGGGTCTAAATTATAAGAAAATGCATTTTCTACGAAAACTTGAAGGGATAGGTAAAAAATGGTATAATACAATTTGATAGACAATTAAATTGTGCATCTGATTCTCTAAAATATACAGGGCGTTCCATTTAAATTAAAAGAGTTATTGGCGTTTAAAGCTAGAAATTATTTTAAATAAATTTTTAGACACTCTGTATAAGGTAGTATTATTTTTATTATTGCAACACAATAACTGATCAATAAATAAACTTCAGTAAATATTTAGTATTAAAAACTTTGATACCCTTGGAGAAATGAAGCCTTAAAATTTTTACTGCAATTTCCCAAAATTGAAAATATTTCAAAAACGGTAAGGTTTAAGTATAATAAACCTTAATCAAATTTACCTTTATTTTAATCGTAGAAACTAAAAATGTAATAATATACAGGGTGTTCCATTTAAAAAAATACAACTTTGATATTTTTTACTTATTTGGGACACTCTGTATCTTGTCAAATTATTTTTAAATTGTACCTCTAATAGTCCTTCATCGAACCCAAAACTTGAAATTTGTAAAAATATAATCGTTTAGCTACAATACTCCGTGTCGTATGTGGTGAACAACCCTGTATAATTATATCAACTTTAATTCGTAAACTCAGCTTTTTATAAACTTTAGCATTTGGCATATTATACAGAGTTAATTGTTTTTTTACCTTAACTTTAAAACACCCTGTGCAATAATTTCGTCTGTAAATTTTCCTAAAATATAATTTCACGGTCGGAATCTTAGATGTCGGAACTATGACTCCTGCCCATTTTGTTTTTTTGATTCATGTCAATACTTGCTTTGGTTAGTTTTTAAGAGCGAAATGAACTGATAACGATAAATTTGCAATTTTTTTAATTGTCATTACTTTTTGATGTAATTTTTTAATATGACGAGATGACGGTTTTGGTGATTATTGTCGTAACGTCATATTACACTGCGTTGCAAAAAAAAACGTTAAAGACTAATGATACAGTCCAGGTTTTAATAAACATTAATAACGATAACAGATAACTAACGATATATTAAAGAAAACATCTGTAATACTCCAGTATACAAACAGAAAAAACACATTTTAAAAATATCCTACTTATTACATTGTATTGCCGCCCTTGGCTCTTTAATTGCCTGTATACATCCGTTCATACTGTCATTGAGGCTGCATATATCATATTGCGTTATGTTTTACCATTCTTCTTTAAGGACCAAGCGAAGTTCATTTAATAAATTTGGTACGCTGGTACTGCTTCGCGACCTTTAACCCTCCTGCCAATCATTTGCCAAACGTCGAACATGATGGGTACTTCATAGTAGTATACATATAGTTCACAATAATCCTCAAAGCCGCCTTGTCATATTGAAAAATAACTTCAAAAAAGAAATGATAATTTTTTTTTGAAGTTATTCCGAGTTATTCCGAAGGCCAGGACAAGACACTAAACACATTAGACGATTAAATCTATTTTTCCAAGGATCCTTGATAAAAATTTGTGTTTTTAACATAGCCATAACAGAATGTCAAAAGTTGACATATGATATGTATTCAGAATATTATTTTTTATCGAATAAAGTAAAAAAATACCGACGGTGTCATTTCAAAATCAAAAGTTGTAGTCATTTCCGGTGAAACAGGAAGTGACCAAAAACAAATGAATACATCAGTCAATTCTAATTTATGTCACATAGTAACATACCAAATCTCGTTTTATTAACTGAAAAATAAAAAAGTTATAGGGGTGAACCATTTTTGAGACGGACGCGGTATAATATACAGGGTGCTTCAAATTTGAGGTACGAGCATCCGATTTTTCCAAAAAACTCAGCAATCCTTGAAATTTTTAAAACTTTTTTGATGGCATCTCATTGATGGCAATTTAACCATGTTCGTATCTATTACGCTTACCGAGATACCAATGCTTGTACCTCGAATTTGTAGCACCCTGTATAGATCCTAAAAAACTTTCAATAAACAAGTTGCGTGAATAGTCCCTGTTATAGTCCATGTATACAGGGTTGTTCACCACATACGACACGGAGTATTGTAGCTAAACGATTAGATTTTTACAAATTTTAAGTTTTGGGTTCGTTGAAGGACTATTAGAGCTACAATTTAGAAATAATTTTACAAGATACAGAGTGCCCCAAATAAGTAAAAAATGCTATAGTTGTGTTTTTTTAAATAGAACACCCTGTATGTTATTCTATTTTTAGATTCTACGATTGAAATAAAGGTAAATTTTATTAAGATTTATCACACTTAAACCTTACCGTTTTTGAAATATTTTCAATTTTTTGAAATTGCAGTAAAAATTTTAAGGCTTCATTTCTCCAAGGGTATCAATGTTTTTAATACTAAATATTTACTGAAGTTTATTTATTGGTCAGTTATTGTGTTGCAATAATAAAAATTATACTACCTTATACAGAGTGTCTAAAATTTTATTTTAAATAATTACTAGCTTTAAACGGCAATAACTTGTTTAATTTAAATGAAACACCCTGTATATTTTAGGAGAATCAGATGCATAATTTAATTGTCTATCAAATTGTATTATACCACTTTTTACCTATCCCTTCAAGTTTTCGTAGAAAATGCATTTTCTTATAATTTAGACCTCATTTATCAATATACCCATGGAATATTGACATTTTAGATTGTTTTTAAAGCAACAAATGTACAAAATGTACAGGCTAGTAATATTATCGTTTTTAGCAAAATGTAATATTATAGTAATATTATCGTTTTTATATATATTTATAGTAATATTATCGTTTTTAGCAAAATGATAATATTACTAGCTCATTTGTATGCAAAAAGAAAACTATTTAAATCTTTATAAAAAAGTATACCATTAATAATTACAATACCAACATTATTTCCACCCAAATACTAATTAATTACATACTTAATTATATTCGTGAATAAATTATTCTAAATAAATGTGGATTTGAATCAGAAATCAATATAATAATAAGCTATAAAAATGAATGTCTCTGTTGTTACAAATAAGCATTTGTCAAAAAATGAAATATCATTTTTAAGGTGTTACTTTTTACCACACTGTCTAATACACATAAAAAAATCAGTTTTTTAGTTTTTGGAGCAATTATTATTAATCAACGCAAACAGTCAATTAATGTAGTTTGAATACTGGAATCATATTAATTGGTCCTCTTTAACAAATATTTAAACAGTTTTTTTTTATTTTTTAATGAAATAAACAAACTATATCGACAATATTAGTATCTGTCCTCTTTAAAAATTTGGTACATCTTTAAGAATAATCTAAAATGTCAGTATTCCATGGGTATATTGATAAATGAATTTAAAATTACATGAAAATGCATTTTCTAGGGAAACTTAGGTAAATATATAGGCTATAGATAAAAAATGGTATAATATAATTTGATAGACAATTAAATTGTGCATCTGATTCTCATAAAATATACAGGGTGTTACATTTAAATTTAACAAGTTATTGCCGTTTAAAGCTAGTAATTATGTAAAATAAAATTTTAGACACTCTGTATAAGGTAGTATATTTTTATTATTGCAACACAATAACTGATCAATAAATAAACTTCAGTAAATATTTAGTATTAAAAATTTTGATACCCTTGGAGAAATGAAGCCTTAAAATTTTTACTGCAATTTTTTTTACTGCACAAAATTGAAAATATTTCAAAAACGGTAAGGTTTAAGTGTAATAAACCTTTATCAAATTTACCTTTATTTTAATCGTAGAAACTAAAAATGTAATAATATACAGGGTGTTCCATTTAAAAAAATACAACTTTGATAGTTTTTATTTATTTGGGACACTCTGTATCTTGTAAAAATATTTTTAAATTGTAGCTCTAATAGTCCTTCAACGAACCCAAAACTTACAATTTGTAAAAATCTAATCGTTTAGCTACAATACTCCGTGTCGTATGTGGTGAACAACCCTGTATATTCCAAATATACAATATTACCTATTATATCACATATCTACTAAATAAAGGAAATGAGATGCAGGAAAAAAAGTATCTAATTATCGCAGTAATAATAATCGCCTAATTAAAATTGTCGTTCCCGAAGCAGGTACGGTTTATAGCCACAGAACATAATAAGCAGGAACATCTTTGTGCTCCGATAACTCTCGCCGATATGGAATCGACATGTAACGGTTCTTTACGCTCAAGTAGGTTATTGTGGCGCGGCAAAGATCGCCATCGAAGAAAGCAAAAGTGTAATTGAGAAGAAAACGCGTGTTCGTGTAACGAACGGTAGGTAAGGGGGGCACCGAAACTCCCCCCTCATTGGTCGAAAATCGGGCTTAAAGATGATTTATTTTGTTGTAGGGTGCTTAGTTGTCTATTGGTGGGTTTAAATTTAGTCTTGACGATTGTTCCTGAGCTTCAGCCGCAGACACTGGTAGCATACCATAACAGTCGGTCAAAACACAACTCTTGTTTTTATTGTGTTGAGTGAGAATACTTTTAAAAGAACCTTTTTTCGAGGTAGGTATTAGAAGATGAACGTGTTTTTTTAATTGTAGTTTTCCTAGCGTGAGTGAATTTTAAATACTTTAAAGTAAATACTTGTCTATAACACTTTAAAAAATTGTGAAAAATTTGTGCTATCAATTGAATCAGTCCGTGTCGATTTACATTTATTTATAATTTTTAACGTTTTTCATTGACCTCATCTAAAAAATATCTATATCCAGATGAGGTAGACGAAAAAATATGTGAAACTAGTAATAATATTTAACTGAGATCGATTAACATTTTATTATTATTATTTTTATTTGTCTTCAAGTTTCATTCATTAATTTTAACTGCGCAAGTGACAATTTTTACTGTATTCTAAAACACATAAACGTTTTTTTTTTCTTTCAAACGTCACAAAAGTATTAATTTTTGCTACGCTATTGACAATATAAAAAAGTCATTTTAACGCCTAGGCATAAAAGTGAAGCACTTTTACGCCTAAGCACAAAAGCAAAACAAAAGTACGAAAATATATTATTAAAACTGACATAAAATGTCTACTGTCTTACTTAAATACTCTGTCTTACTTTAATTACATAGAAGGTATTACTTTTAAATATTTTTATATTATTTGGAACTCATAAAATTGTTTTTTCGGACTAAAAATGACTTTTGGTGCCTGCCGAGTCAAACCTACAGCTTCGCCGCAAAATGTGTCATTTTTACTCCTAATAGAACAATATACTATTTTTTCAAGCGTCACCAAAGTATTATTTTTTGCGACGTGACTGACAATATAAGAAAGTCATTTTAATATAGGCATAAAAGTAAAGAACTTTTACGCCTAAGCATAAAAGTACGAAAATTGTACGAAAATATATTATTAAACTGACATAAAGTGTCAAATTCAACAAGCGTAACCATAGTTTCTCGATATATAATTACATACAAGGTATGACTTAAATCTTTTTATATTATTTGGAAAAGTTTGAAATTGTTTAAAAACTTATTTGGTGGCGATTGAAAAAAATAACATGTTCTATTAGGAGTAAAAATGACTTTCTGTGCCTCGGCTGTCCTGTAAGCCAAACGTACGGCCTCGCAACAAAAAGTGACGTTTTTACTCCTAATAAAACATAAGTTTAATAAAAAATAAATAAAAATAAATAAATACTTAAAATAAGTTTTATATTAGTGGATAAAATCATAAATATTACATTTTTGTGAGTAGGTACTTACTGGCTCATTTTTTAACGAAAATGGAAAGTATGAATCCGCCTTGGTTAACCAACAAATCTAAATAACATTAAATAAATTAAGTAAATAAAGTAATTACCTATAAAACATTTTATTTTTTTCATAATAATTAATAGAAATATTACTGATTGGAATTTTATATGGCAACTTTGAATAACCATATTTTTCTTTAATTTTTATAACATATTTGGTATGGTAAGGGGGGCACCGAAGCTCCCTTCTTATTGGTCGAAAATCGGGCTTAAAAATGATTTATTTTGTTTTAGGGTTGTGAGTTGTCTAATAGTATTTAAATTTAGTTCTGCCGATAGTTCCTGGAGCAGACACCAGACCTGCAGCAGACAACAGACACTGGTAGCATACCACAACAGTCGGTCAAAACACACTTGATTTTACTGTGTTGAGTGCGAATCTCTAGAAGAGTTTAAAGAACTTTTTTTCGAGGTAGGTATTAGAAGATGAAGGTGTTGTTGAAGATTTTTTATATACAGGGTTGTTCACCACATACGACACGGAGTATTGTAGCTAAACAATTAGATTTTTACAAATTGTAAGTTTTGGGTTCGTTGAAGGACTATTAGAGCTACAATTTAAAAATATTTTTACAAGATACAAAGTGTCCCAAATAAGTAAAAAATATTATAGTTGTATTTTTTTAAATGGAACACCCTTATATTATTCTATTTTTGGATTCTACGATTGAAATAAAGGTAAATTTAATTAAGGTTTATAACACTTAAACCTTACCGTTTTTGAAATATTTTCAATTTTATGAAATTGCAGTAAAAATTTTAAGGCTTCATTTCTCCAAGGGTTTCAAAGTTTTTAAAACTAAATATTTACTGAAGATTATTTATTGATCAGATATTATGTAGCAATAATAAAATTTTTACTACCTTATACAGAGTGTCCAAAAATTTATTTTATATAATTACTAGCTTTAAACGACAATAACTTGTTTAATTTAAATGGAACACCCTGTATATTTTAGGAGAATTAGATGTACAATTTAATTGTCTATCAAATTATATTATACCATTTTTTACCTATCTCGTTAAGTTTTCGTAGAAAATGCATTTTCTTATAATTTAGACCTCATTTATCACTATACCTATGGAATATTGACATTCGACATTTTTTTGAAGCGACATACATATGTACAAAACATACAGGTGGTGAATATTGCAAGCCTATTGGTATACAAAAAAGCTATTTAAATCTTTGTAAAACAGTATACCAATTAAATATACCACCATTATTTTCGACCAAAAATTAGTTAGTTACATACTTTTAAATTATTTTAGTTAATAAAGTATTCTAAATAAATGTGGATTTGGCTCAGAAATCAATATAATAATAAGTTTTGAAAATGAACGTCTCTGTTTTTATAAATTAGCATTCGTCAAAAAATGAAATAAAATTTATAAGGTGTTACTTTTTACTACAGTGTCTAATATACACACAAAATTCAGTTTTTCAGTTCTGAAGCAATTATTATTAATCAACGTAAACAGTCAATTAATGTAGTTTGAATACTGGGATCATATTAATTGGTCCTCTTTAACAAAAAATATTTACAATTACAACAGTTTTTTTATTTTATTTTTTAATGAAATAAGCGAACTATATCGACAATATTAGTGTCTGTACTCTTTGAAAATGTGTTACATCTTTAAAAATAATCTAAGATGTCAATATTCCATGGGTATAGTGATTAATGAGGTCTAAATTATAAGAAAATGCATTTTCTACGAAAACTTGAAGAGATGGGTAAAAAATGGTATAATACAATTTGATAGACAATTAAATTGTCCATATGATTCACGTAAAATATACAGGGTGTTCCATTAAAATTAAACAAGTTATTGCCGCTTAAAGCCAGTAATTATTTAATATAATTTTGTGGACACTCTGTATAAAGTAGTAGAATTTTAATTATTGCAACACAATATCTGATCAATAAATAATCTTTAGCAAATATTTAGTTTTAAAAACTTTGATACCCTTGAAGAAATGAAGCCTTAAAATGTTTACTGCAATTTCATAAAATTGAAAATATTTCAAAAAGGGTAAGGTTTAAGTATGATAAACCTTAATCAAATTTATCTTTATTTTAATCGTAGAATCTAAAAATAGAATAATATACAGGGTGTTCCATTTAAAAAAATACAACTATAATATTTTTTACTTATTTGGGACACTCTGTATCTTGTAAAAATATTTTTAAATTGTAGCTTTAATAGTCCTTCAATGAACCCAAAACTTACAATTTGTAAAAATCTAATCGTTTAGCTACAATACTCCGTGTCGTATGTGGTGAACAACCCTGTATAGTTTTCCTAGCGTGAGTGAATTATAAATACTTTACTTGTTTAATTAAAAAGTACTAGAGTAGACTACTAAGTAGTACTGGAGGAGTACTGAAAAATTTACTTTTTTAATTACTTACTTGAAAAATTTACTTCTTTGATATAATACTTTAAAAAATTGTGCATCAGTCGTATCAGTTAGTGTTGATTTATATTTTTGTTTATAATTTTCAACGTTTTTCAACACTTTATTGACCAAATCTGAAAAATATATCTAGAGTTAGACAAAAAATAACTGAAACTAGTAATAATATTAACTATGGAACCTGTTAACATTCTATTATTATTATTTTTATTTGTCTCCAATTTTATGTGTAAAGTTTTATTCATTAACTTTAACGGCACACGTGACTTTTTTATTATATTACAGGGTGAGTCTTAAACAATTTCAAATGTTTTCAGGGCTTGTAGATCTTGATAAAAGAAACATATTTTCTCTTTACCGTTTTCCAAATAAGTCCAAAATAATCGAGTTATTTTACTTTGAAAATTAAAAAAATATATTTTTTTGCTTAAATTTTGAGAACCAATTTTTATCTTTGAATTTCATTTCAATAATCAATTTAATCTACTTACTACATATCTGCTGATTATGCTAACGTAGTTAGCGAAATGCGCGTCCAGTGCAAAAGTAAAGTGTTTTGGTGTATTGTGGTTGAATTAGTGTTTTATTTTATCTGTGTTACTACATTATCAAGATATTGTGTTTTCGAAATATACAACACCTAAAATATTTACACTTATTTAAGACTCATCCTGTATAACAAGAACGCTTTTCTAGTCTAGTTTTGTATTTTAAAAGTACATAAAACCATAAATACTACAATTCGGTGATTACTGGTTAGCTAAAATACGGATTAAAGAAAAGCTAAAATACAAATCTGTCTTAGTTATCTAGCAGATGTAAATAAATAATAGTTATTTTTTATACAAGACGATAAAATGGTATTTTATCTGACTCGAAAAGATTAATTCACGAGTCGACTGAAAAGATTAATTCACGAGCGATGAAATCGCGAGTGAATTAATTTCGGGAGACGATAATTCAATTTTATCGTCGCGTCGTGTATAAAACAATATTTTTTTCCATAGCTAGTTACGTTTTAAGAAATATTCAGAAATTATTTATTTTATTTCAAGGAATTTATTACCAGTAGAAAAAATATTGTGCTGGGTTGGCGTTGGTTTCTATGTAATTTGACAAATAAATAAAGCTGTCTATTTAGTTGTCAGTTTTGAGTCAATATTTTTTAATTCTCTGTCGTGTTGATTGCTGATTGAAATGGAGCCAGAAATGGCTCAAAACGCAATAAGTAAATTACCAACAGATATTCAGGCTGAGGCGACAAACGCCATATCCAAGCTACTTCCATTTAAATCCCGAATAACTTATGAAAAGGAATAGAAACATTTTCAAAAATGGAAGCAATTAAAATATGTGCGAGGAGAAATAAAGTTTTTAACCTATCCTCGCTGTTAAAGTATCATTTAATCTATCCTCTGATCTACCCTTGCGGTTAAAGTATATACTATTTTATCTATTTTTGATAGATATAAGGCAATTTTAACAGTTGCTATGGAAAAAAATATATTTCTTTTTCCTTTTCAAAAATAGGGTAGAATTCTACAGAATTATATTTCAGTAATGAAATTTAATCATTTGTAATCGCTTTATATTTGAATTTAATTTTGTTTTTCATTCGGAGATTTTTGTATTTGTGTGTACCTTTTTCATTATTAATATTGGATACTTTGTACTTTTTTCAGCTTTGAATTTTTAATTATGTTGCGGTTGAAATTTTATAGTTAAATGTTTAGAAATTGGTATAATTTATTCAATAATTATAATAAATAATTCTAAATATTTTGAATTATACATATACCGGGTGCGTCTCAAAAGTGGCTCACCCCTATAACTTATTTATTTTTTCAAATAAAAAAACGAGATTTGGTATCTTAGTATATGACATAAATTAGAATTGATTGACGTATTCAATTGTTTTCTGTCACTTCCTGCTTCGCCGGAAATGACTACAACTTTTGATTTTTAAATGGCACCCTAGGTATTTTTTTACTTCATTCGATAGAAAATGTCATTCTGAATAGAATGACATATCATATAGCAACTTTTGACATTTTTACTTAAAATAAAATTGAATTTTAAATTTCAATCTAGAGTGCCATGGCTGTGTTAAAAACACTAATTTTTAATCAAGGAGCCTTGCAAAAAATAGATTTGATTGTCTAATGTTATTCGTGTCTTGTCCTGGCTGGTTAAAAGTTGTCCAAATTGTATTTTTAATCATATCTCAAAAATTTCAAATGGAACGAGGGTGGCTGATAAGCATATTTGGAAAAAGCATTTTTTTACAAATAATTTGGTACCACACACTTGGTATTGCGAGTCAAATTGTCGTTATGAATCGCATGTTGCAATTTCTAATAAACCATATTCGAAAATGGCAAAGTTGACATATGATATGTCATTCTATTCAGAGTATCATTTTCTATCGAATAAAGCAACAAAAAACCGTGGGTACCATTTAAAAATCAAAATTTGTAGTCATTTCCGGCAAAACAGGAAGTGACAGAAAACAATTGAATACGCCAATCAATCCTAATTTATGTCATATATTAACATACCAAATCTCAATTTTATATCTGAATAGATAAAAAAGTTATAGGGGTGAGACACTTTTGAGACGCACCCGGTATATGAGTGAAAACAAAATGATGTTACTTTGGCGAAAGTAAGTGGAATGGTGTTGAAAACAAAGAACTTTTCTTTGTCCATCTCAATTACTTTTATTTTCATTAGAGATATTCACTTTTAAAGAAGACAGTAATGGTTTACATTAAATATAGCATTAAAAGACATGCCTTTGCTTTTGGTCCCCATCGACACATCTGTAAAGTAGACAATTTTTTTTAACAGCAGCATTTCTTTTAAACTGTTAGGTGGCAGCAGATAAAAAAATAACACTCTAGAAAATAAAAAATTAGTTTCTCTACGGTTTTGATTATTTGTCTCTATATTATTGAGACTCCGTTATGTAGATTAAAAGACGAACGAAAGAAATTGATCTCGAATATATTGGAGAGTACTTTAAAATCCTCCAGCCTTTAGCTTACGCCATCGACATACTACATAGTGATCAAAACATATCACCACTTTTTAATGGACATGTGTTCGATGACATCTAATCTGTAATGGATACATAAATATAAAGTACTACAAAATCGGTTAAATTTCATAAAAAAAAACGTATTTTTGTGTTTGTAGTTATTCTGAAAAAATTAACCGTTTTATTTAATGTGGTTTTAGCACAGGTTTTAGTCTTATTTTTACCTACAATAAATAATTAATAATATAAGCACCAAGGAAATCGACAATCGGTAATACAAGAAAATCTATATTAACAATGTAGATACTTGAATTGAATTTTGGCTGTCTTGACTTGACGGTAATTATTTTGATTTAAGTAACTTTGCCGATTTAACTCACAGACAGGGCCGGCGGAAGGGAAATACTGAGACCGGGCAAGTACACTGTCTTGCGCCCCCTCCCCCCCCCCCTCCTAAAGGTTCACTTAAAGATACTTCAAAATTCTTCTCTTCGTTCAGTCTTAGTCTACGATTGTTGTTTTTTGTTTTTTTCTATACCGGGTACGTCTGGAAAGTGACTCACCCCTATAAGACTTTTATTTTTTTAGATAAAAACGAAATTTGGTATAAACGTAATAATCTTTTAACTGTTTCCTAATGTTCTCTAAATGTGACAACATTTTGCTCAATGGGATTCCTTTGTCTTGTTTTAATGAGAAAATTCTACGATTCTGCTACTATTTTTCGCCGTGTATTTTACTACATATTCAATCCGGAACAATCAAAATCACCAATAAATGTAATATTTGGTATGTTAGTATCAGACTGTTTTACCGGAAATTACTACAACTTTTGATTTTTAAATGGCATCTTCGGTATATGTCTACTACGATTGAAAAGGACACTCTGAGTAGAATGACATAACATATGTCAAATCGTATTTTTAATCATATATCATTTTTTTTCAAATGGAAGAAGGGTGGCTCATTAATAATTCTGTACCACACACTTGGTATTTCGAGTCAAATTATCGTTATGAACCGCATGTTATAATATCAAATAAACCATATGCGAAAATGTCAAAAGTTGACATATGATAAATCATTCTATTCAGAGTGTTATTTTCTATCGTAGCTGAACCGAGGATGCCATTCAAAAATCAAAAGTTGTAGTAATTTCCGGTAAAACAGGAAGTGACCAAAAACAATTGAATACGTCAATTAATCCCGAGATTAATCCTAATTTATGTCGTATACTAACATACCAAATCTCGTTTTTTCATCTGAAAAAATAACCAAGATATAGGGGTGACCCACTTTTGATCAATTATTTGGTGCAGAATCAGTATATGCTTCAAAGATCATTAGATAGCTTCAAAATGAGGATCAGCCAGTGTTTGAGATGCATCCCAGTGAGCATTTTATTCCTTTAAGGGAAATGTGTTTTAGATGACGTCGTTGTTACGTTACCAGGCCCTCCTTGTGCCTTATATGAAGCAATAAAGCGCAGATACGTAACTGTTTCCTAATGTTCTCTAAATGTGACAACATTTTGCTCACTGGGATTCCTTTGTCTTGCTCTAATGAGAAAATTCTACGATTTTGCTACTATTTTTCGTGTATTTTACTACATATTCAATCAGGAACAATCAAAATTACCAAAAGATTGATATATTTTCCCCCTACTGTTAATAAATGAATTAAATGAATGAGGGGAAATGAGAATATCGGGATTCTCTTCAGCTTCTTGCGAATGAATATTTGCCTCTTATAACTTTTATTGCATATCAGTCATTAATAACAAATAAAAGTTGTGAATAGTAGACAAAGTGCGATTTTGAGCGGCCAGTCTAAAACTGCCAACCCAAAATAGTTTGTTTAGAGAAAATTTATAAAAACAAGAATTATAAGAAGGGGTTATTTACAAAAAGTTGATATCTTTTCAGTTAGATCACGAACAAATATTTTTTAAATATTTTATAATAATATAATAATTTGCTGTCGCGGCGCCCCTCGCAAAGGGGGCAGCGGGCGACCGCCCGGGTCGCCCGACCCTTCCGCCGGCCCTGCTCACAGATCATCATGATTTAAATAAAAAAATATAGACTTAAGTCATAAAAACAACTTAAATTACATTATACTGGTTTAATTTCTTATGAAAATGACTTGATTTGAAAAAAAATATTTAGGTAAGTCAGAGACAATATTTAAATAATTTAAAATTTATGTTGAAATTGACTTAAGATTTAAATAATTTTGATTTTAGTATTTTAGAAATGATTTAAGCATGATTTAAGTCTTTTTGAGCCAGCTTATTGCAACTGTGTGAAGTGTGAAGACTTTAATTTTTAAAATAAAAAGAAGCTTTTTAGCTTCTTTTTAAAAATTATAGCTACATTTTGGTCAAATAATTTAGTTAGAAATTGTTAGTTAAAATACACGAGAATTTAAAGGTGTTTTTCGTGCCGGTCAGTGTAGATATTATAATCGTCGATCTTTTTCGCTCTCCGTGTAATAATACCCAATAACCCAGTGAAATGGTACATGTAGAACGGCAAAGTGGCACGCGATTGTTTTGTAATGATGTAACAAGTTACGTTCGCGGCGCGGTTACGTCATCCGCTTTCACTGGGTACCTCGCTATTGACCCAGCAACCGGCATCTGCAGATCTGCGTGGTACTCGCGTTCGGTTTCCTCGTTACGCGTTGCAATTCGTTGCATTTGTTTCATGAAAAAAGAAGAGGAAAGCGGTTTATGTTGTATATAGTTTATTACTTCGACCGTTAGAATGAAAATGGTCGCATAAAACTATTAAGTACGTGGGCACTTTCTAAAAAAACTGGGCTGTTCTGACCTTAAGAATATATAGGCTGAGATAAATTAAATACGTTTAAAAAGCTTATCTATTTCTAATAGAGAGTGATAATGATTAAGTGTGAGAAAATTCGGAGGGTGACTGCCATTTAAAAAATAAGGGGGGATTTTTATTTTTTTTTGTTGTTTGCTGATATTTTGGGCGATTGAAAACCACAAGTTCGTTGACTTTTTTAAAAATATTTCACTCTAAAAATTTGATTTGTGGATGTTACTTATGAAATCGCGGCGTTTTTAGTGGAATTATTATGTTGGTATACTATACTGGAAGTTTTTTAAAAGTGTTCACCCCTATAAATTCTTTTTTTTTTGATAAAAAAAACAAATTGCGTATTTATGTATATGAAATAAATCAGGATTGACTGACGTATTCAATTAGTTTCGGTCATTTCCTGTTTCACCGGAAAGGGCTACAACTTTTGATTTTTAAATGGTACCCTCGGTATAGATTTAATTTATTTGACAGAAAATGACATTCAGAATTCAACGACATATGATATGTCAACTTTTGACATCTTCGCTTAAAAAAATGAATTTTAAATTTCAATCTGTTTTTTTAAGCAAACATGTCAAAAGTTGACATATGAGATGTCCTTCTATTCCGATTGTCATTTTCTACCGAATAAAGTACAAAAATATCGAGAATACTCAAAAATACAAGAAATCAAAAGTTGCAGACATTTCCGGTCCGGTGAAACAGGAAGGAACCGAAAATACGTGAATACATCAATCAATCCTGATTTATGTCATGTACTAACATACCAACTCTCGTTTTTTTTGAAAAAATAACAAAGTTATATCGGTGAACCACGTTCGAAAACCACCGGGTATACAGAAACTTCAAATAGTTATTTGAAGATTGATAATATAGTTTTTAATTTCAATATTTTATTTTATCCTTTGTCCAATTTTGAAATACACATTTTGTGTGTTAATAACTGACAATTTAGAAACTTTTTTGTCTTGAATATTTTGCATTTACTGATTTACACTCTGTATGTTGAAATTTCATCAAATATGACACAACCTACTACATATGTATACCGGGTGCGTCTCAAAAGTGGCTCACCCCTATAACGTATTATTTTTTTAGATAAAAAACGATATTTGGTATGTTAGTATATGATATAAATTAGGATTGATTGACGTATTCAATTGTTTTTGATCACTTCCTGTTTCACCGCAAATGGCTACAACTTTTCATTTTTAAATAACTTTCTCGGTATTTTTTTGCTTTATTTGATAGGAAATGACACTCTGAATAGAATGGCATATAATATGTAAACTTTTGACATTTTTGCATATGGTTTGTGTTAAATTGCTACATGCGGTTCATAACGACAATTTGACTCGAAATATCGAAATACTAAGCGTGTGGTACCAAATTATTCGTAAAAAATGCTTTTTCCAAATATACTAAAGAGCCACCCTTATTCGATTTGGAAAAATTGAGATATGAATAAAAATACGATTTGCGCATCTTTTAACAGGCCATGACAAGACACGAAAAACATTAGACGATCAAATCTATTTTTCAAGGTTTCTTGATTAAAAATTAGTGTTTTTAGCACTCAGCCGTAGCACTCTAGATTGAAATTTAAAATACGATTTTTTTACGCGAAAATGTCAAAAGTTGACATATGATATGTCAGTGTTATTTTCTATCGAATAAAGTAAAAAAATACCGAGGGTGCCATTTAAAAATCAAAAGTTGTAGTCATTTCCGGCGAAACAGGAAGTGACCAAAAAAAATTGCATACGTTAATCGCGTTCCACGTTCGAAAACCGGTTAGTTTATGTCATATACTAACAAACCAATATATTTTTTTATAAGTTATAGAGGTGAGTCACTTTTGAGACGCACCCGGTATATGAAAAATGGGATGTAAATAGCAGCTTAAAATGCAACACCACAAGAGTTGCATGCTGGATCTTGGTGTTACTTTTGCGTTTCTAAGTCTTGCACTGCTCAGTCTTTGCATTAAAGGTGCCAGATCAAGACCAAGACTAGTCCCGCTTATCACTATTATAGACAATTTTGATATGAAATTTGAAGTTTTTAAAATGGAAGTTGAAAATGAAAGAAACATACGTATCTTATTTTGTATTTTTAATAAATACTGCAATATCGTTTCTCAACAAAAAAATAAACGGAAAAAGTTGGAACAATATTAATGTCATATCATGAAATAGGAAACTATTCTAGGTAAAACCAAATCATACTACAAAAAAAACACAATAAAAATAGATATTGCGCAAAGGGACGGTAACTTATTTCAAAATAAATAATCTATAAATTATATTAACACTAGCGTGTACCCGCGACTTCGCTTGCGTCGAATTAATCATTTGTAATGGTGATGATAAAGCAAAGCAAGAATTTCCATTAACATACAAACTGGATAAAACTTTCTGACATTTATGTCAGCATGAGAAAAAACAATATGGCGATATTATTATATAACTTGGTCATATTTGAGGGGTAGTTTCATCTCGTTGGAATTTGACTTTCGAAAAATCCGTTTGCCAAAAATAAGCTTTTTACGTCAAGCAGTTTAAGCAGAATCGTGGTTAATCAATGGCTGCATTCAGCAGACGGAATCCGATTGGTAATCGGTCATTTACGATTAGTAATCGTTTTCTTGCGATTTGTAATTTTTCTGAATGCCTTTTTATAAATTCTACGATTAACGGGAGAGGACACTAGTTTTTATTTAATTTTTGATATGGTTTTTGACTTTTTTTATATTAGCTTATTTATTTATATCATTTTCATTTATCCCGTTTGTGTATTTAATAAATAATATTAATTTTTTTTACTTTAAATTTTCCACTATTATTTTTTTTTACAAATTTATAAACAACTACGAAATAAATAATAACAAATGCATCAAAAGTATTCTCTTCTATAAATAATGTTGCATGCCATTCAGAGATTGTCATATTGTTAACACTTTTTATATAAACAAATCGGTAATCGCTAATCACAAATCGCTCTTTGAGAACGATTGTAAAAATGGCGTCCGATTACCAATCGGCGATTAGTCACTGGAAATTTTTAGGTGCGTTCAGAATATGATCAGTTATCGATTATCGGTGGCGTCTGCTGAATGCAGCCAATTACCCAGCCTTTTGGAACACCCTGTATGATTTTTTAAAAGATTTCAAAATATGTAAAAAAACAAAATAAATTATGCGTGTCCAAGCGTTTTCCTGAAAGACTAACCGTTTTTTAAATAACAAATATTGTAATATTTGAGGGGCGTTTTCACCCTCTTCGAATTTGAGATTCGAGAAGCCCCTCCTTATCGAACCTCTACACCCCACAGTCAATCCGTTTACCACAAATCAGCTTGTCAGCAAACATCAAGCAGTTTAAGCAGTGATTACTCAATGGTCATATTTTATGAAATACCCTGTATAAATTTATAAAAAAATCTTAAAATATGTAAAACAACAAAAGAAAATATACGTGTTTAAGAGTTTTTCCGAAAAACTCACCGGTTTTTAAATAAAAAATATTCTAATATTTGAGGGGTGGTTTCACCCCCTTAGAATTCGAGTTTCGAAAAAACCCTTCTTATCGAACACCCTAAAGTCAATCCGTTTTCCAAAAATCAGCTTTTTACGTCAAGCGGTTTAAGCAGGAAAGCAGGATCGCGATTAATTAATGACCAGGTTTTTCGAAACACCCTGTATACATTTTTAAAAAATCTTAAAATATGTAAAAAATCAAAATAAAATATACGTGTTTAAGCGTTTTTTCGGAAACTTGACCGTTTTAAATAAAAAATATTGTAATATTTGAGGGGTGGTTTCACCCCCTTGGAACTGGAATTTCGAAAAATTCCTTCTTATCGAACCTCTACACCCTAGAATCAACCTGTATGCCAAAATTTAGCTTCTTACGTTGAGTGGTTTGAGCAGGATCGTGATTAATCAGTGAGTCAGTCACTTAAGGATTTTATATAATTAGTATAGATTAGTATATATAATAAGAGCGATCTGCAAGTGATTACATGAAACTTAATAGGCATATCAAAAGGTAAAATGTTCATATTATGTAATTCTTTAGATAAAGTCTGTAAATTAATTCTAATTACTTGATACTTAGGTAAAAAGAAAATAAAGGAAACTATCTAATATTATCCTTTCTTTTTGGTTGCAGAATTACATCACTTGTTTTACCTTGTTGACACCTACCTTAGAACTTAATAAATAAATATATCTAAAATAATTTACTTATGCAATGATGGATATTTATGTGCTTTTTTAGAAACTGTTTACGAAATAAAAATATTGAAATAGGTTGTCTTGAATGATGTATAGTAATTAAATAAGTAATGCAAAAATGTAAATGTAAATTCATAAAGTTTTTTATTTAACATTTTTCGATGTAACGTTTACCTACAATTTTTTTAAGATCTTTACTAGGTCTTTGCCATATCTGTAATCTACAGGGTCTCTGTCAAAATTAAGTATTATAGCATACCCCTACAATTTTTCTTTTTTTTAAGGCAAAAAAAAACGGGAGTTTATATGCTAGTATATGACATAAATCAGGATTGATTGTTGTATTCAATTATTTTCTATCACTTTCTGTTTCACCGGAAATGACTAGAACTTTTGATTTTTAAATGATACCGTCGGTATTTTTCTACCATATTTGACAGAAAATGACATTCTGAATAGAATGACATATACTATATGTCAATTTTTGATATTTTTGATAAAAAAAAATAGTATTTTAAATTTCAATCAAGAGTGCAGTGGCTGTATAACAGTTTGACTCGAAATACCAACTATGTGGTACCAAATTATTCAATGTTTGGATGAAAATTGTCGTCTGGGATCTTTTTGACATGAGAAACTTAATTTTGATGTCAATAAAACTCGTACTTGTAGACAGCGCCAACTACATATTTTTTTAACCGATTCGAATAGTAATAAATTTTCGTCCGTACCTGTATAAAACTACTGAGTGAAAAATATACATTTCCGTGATTTTCTGTTGGTTAGTTAGATTTATATTAGATATATATTTTTCCAAATATGTTAATGAGCCATCCTCGTTACATTTCAAAAAAAAGCATTTAAAAATACGATTGGGGCAGCTTTTAACCATAGATAAAAGAAAATAATCTACTGTTAAGATAGATATGAAACTTAATAGTAAAATTTTGGGTCAATGCGCCCCTCCGTGTTTTTAGTGGAGACTACGTTTAACCCAGCGCCTTCGCCTTTTCTGCTGTAAATGTTTTTTATGTTTATATTTGAATTCAAAGGATTTATTTTCAAATGTTAAAGTGATATACTAATATATCAGAGTAACTTTAATAAAACTATAAGAATATATATATATATATATTTTACAATTTATTTTTATTTATTTTACAGAGTTCATGTAAATGATCGTAAGTCGACTGGCTGTCTAATGAATAGACTGAGATTTATAGATTTTAAAGCGAACGACAAAAAAATCAAACGAATAAATACCATATATTTTCTTTTATCTAAGATACATACCTTATCGTCTTTTGGAAACACGTACATTTTTGCAGTTTTGTTAGTTTCTTTGCAAGATGCAACACAACAAGAAAACACCATTTTTACAGTTAATAAATAATAAAACTATTTCTGTCTATGATATTTAAAATTTAGATAGATAGAAAATTAAAAACAAACGAGTATTTGCAAACGCAGGCCCAAATTCAATAAAAATCTAAATTTTTCCTGCGAAAATCAGGATTTTTTCACTGAAAAGGTATTTTTTGATTTATCAGCAGTCATTGTCAAGTTGACAATATACAGGGTGTTTTCGAATTAGTCTAAAAAAATTATGGTGTGATTCCTCATGTGTTCTTAAAACAATTTTTATATGACCATTGGGTCTAAAGTACTTCCTTTCTGATCTACAGGGTGTTAAAAATTAAAAAAAAAATCGATTTTTTGCTTAACATAAATGGTACACCACTGCTTTTTTAAAGAAAATATATTTTTTTCTTGACTGGCCATCCTTTTCAACAAAATTGAACTTTGGAGTTTTTCTTGTTCATCAAACGGTTGTCGAGAAAAAATAAATATACTTATTAAGAGCCCACCTTAAATCTGTACGCACACTGGCGCGATCACGGCCGCGATCACGATCACAATCAGGGCAGCGATAACATGAGCGATCATTCCTACAGGATAGCTCACTACATATAGGTGCGGCGGTGAACGTGAACGCGTTGGTGTGTGCTAGAATGATCGCTCATATTATTGCTGCCCTGATCGTGATCGCGGCCGTGATCGCACCAGTGTACGTACAGCTTAATTCGTTTTCTAACGATTTTTTATTTTTTAGATTAATTAGGAAACACCCTGTATATGCATATCACAGACAACCAAATAAACTAGTAATCTCTAAAAATTATTTTTCCTACCACTAGCGACATACCGTGTTTTTAGTATGTACTAAATTATTTTATCAAAATTTCACCATATAAGTTTCCAGGCAATGGCTTTTAACCATAGATAAAAGAAAATAATCTTCTATTAAGATAGATATGAAACTTAATAGTAAAATTTTGGGTCAAAGCGCCCCTCCGTGTTCTTAGTAGAGACTACGTTTAACCCAGCGCCTTCGCCTTTTCTGCTGTAAATATTTTTTATGTTTATATTTGATTTCAAAGTTTAGTTTTAAAGTTACACTGATATATTAGTATATCAGAGTAACTTTAATAAACATAAGAATATATATATATATATATATATATATATATATATATATATATATATATATATATATATATATATATATATATATATATATATATATATATATATATATATATATATATATATATATATATATATATATATTATATATTACATTTTCGCAGTTTTGTTAGTTTCTTTGCAAGATGCAACACAACAAGAAAACATCATTTTTACAGTTAATAAATAATAAAACTATTTCTGACTATAATATTTAAAATTTAGATAAATAGAATATTAAAAAACATACCGGTATTTGCAGACGCAGGCCCAAATTCAATAAAAACCAAAATTTTTCCTGCGAAAATCGGGCTTTTTCACAGAAAAGGTATTTTTTCATTGATCAACAATCATTGTCAAGTTGACAATATACAGGGTGTTTTCTAATTAGTCTAAAAAATTGTGGTGTGATTCCTCATGTGTTCTTAAAACAATTTTTATATAACCATTAGGTCTAAAGTACTTCCTTTCTGATCTACAGGGTGTTAAAAATTAAAAAAAAAATCGATATTTTGCTTAACATAAATGGTATACTACTGCTTTTTTAAAGAAAATATATTTTTTCTTGACTGGCCATCCTTTTTCAACAAAATTGATCTTTTGAGTTTTTCTTGTTCATCAAACGGTTGCCGAGAAAGAAATAAATATACTTATTAAGAGCCTATTTAAGCCGTTTTCTAACGATTCTTTATTTTTTAGATTAATTAGGAAACACTCTGTATATGCATATCACAGGCAACCAAATAAACTAGTAACCTCAAAAAATTATTTTTCCTACCACTAGCGACATACCGTGTTTTTAGTGAGTACTAAATTATTTTATCAAAATTTCACCATATAAGTTTCCAGGCAATGTTTTTAACCGACCAGGAAACTATACCGGGTATTGCATCGTCGGACGGGACATAGGAAATCCCATGTAAATTTTAATGGGGTCAATTATTGGCTTCCCTAACTATTTTAGAGAATAATTCTATTTAGGTTTATTGAAGAGCACTAAAACCCATATTCAAAAGAATAACTTTAGATATTTTTGATTAACCCGTTTACGAGTTATCGCCGATTTCTTTTTAAATATTTCTCCTTTCTTATGGCCCTGTATTTACTTATGAGCACCAGTCAAGGTAAAAGATAACTGTCAAACGAAGTTGTCATTTCAGAAATTTATCTATTTAGTGCTTTATTATTATTATTAAAAACTCATACCTACATCGAAAATATTAGCCGCATGAATTACACTACCGAAGAAAAAGTATTGATGATCAAGGAAATAGTTATCAAAAGGTGTGGGACATGTTTGCTGCTCTGTATCCGAATAGACCGATACCTGGAAAATCTACAATCGCAAGGAATAGCCAGAGATTTGAGACCAAAGGTACCCTAATAAATAACTGCAGATGTGAAGCAAGGCAGGAACAAAGAGAAGATGCAAGAAATGATACCGACTTGGAAGGTTTATTGTGCGTGGAAGAGAACGATGGAAAGATCAGCACAAGGAAACTTGAGGATGGAATAAGAATAGATCACACTACAGCGTTTCGAATATCGAAACGACATAAATACTATTCCTTCAGATATGAAAAGCACCAAGAGCTATGAGATGGGGACGAAATACGGCGGCAGGCGTTTTGTTTTGATATAATGGAAAAAGCAAACACGGATAGGGAATTTTTAAAAAACATATGTTTTACTGATGAATGCACTTTTACATTAAATAATGAACCCAATGTTCAAAATTATCGATATTGGAACAAAGAAAACCAACACAGGTTTGTGGAAACCAGGGCGCAATATCCAAAGAAAGTAAATGTTTGGGCAGGGATATTCGGACACAATATTATCGGGCCATTATTTCTTACGCGAAATTTAAATGCAGAATATTATTTGGAACTACTCAAAAATCATATTTTACCTGCTTTACATGATGCCGCTAGGGAAAATCAGGAAGTTTGGTACGAAATGGATGGCTGCCCGGCACATAGTACCCTGGCTGTTCGGGAATATTTAGACAATAGTTTTAACGGAAACGTTATTGGCCTAAATCATACAGTAAATTGGCCAGCAAGGTCTCCTGATATTTCGCCAAATGATTTCTTTCTCTGGGGCCATTTAAAAAACAGGATATACAAGGATAAAAAATACCCAAATCTAGACGAGTTGAAAAATGCTATTTCTGCCGAATGCAATAGAATTTCAGTTTACCAACTAGCGAATGTCAGAAGAGAATTTTATGATCGCCTGGGTTATTACCTAGCAGTCGATGGAGGAATATTTGAACATCTTCTTAAATCCTAAAGTTCTAACAATTTAATAGTACCTAAATTAATAAGTTACTGAATATTGTAATAATACTATAATTAACCTTGTAATTGATTACTTTATTTTACTTTAATTCATATTAATTTGTATTTATAAATACATCTTTAAGATTTCCGATGCAGGAATGAGTTTTCAATAATAATAAAGCACTAAATAGGTAAATTTCTGAAATGACAATTTCAATTTCAATGACTTCATTTGACAGTTAACTATTACCTTGACTGGTGCTCATAAGTAAATACAGGGCCATAAGAAAGGAGAAATATTTAAAAAGAAATCGGCGTTAACTAGTGAACGAGCTAATCAAAAATATCTAAAGTTATTCTTTTGAATGTGGGTTTTAGTGCTCTTCAATAAACCTAAATAGAATTATTCTCTAAAATAATTAGGGAAGTCAATAATTGACCCCATTAAAATTTACATGGGATTTCCTAGTTTGTTCCTAGTTTTTTTTATACCAAAACTAGTTGATTACTCAATCCTGATTTATGTCATAGGTATACTATAACATACCAAATCTCGTTTTTAATATGAAAAAATTCAAGAGTTAAAGGGGTGAGCCACATTTGGAAAACACCCGGTACATTGTTTCCTATTTTTTTCTAAAGTGTCACAATTACACAATTTTAATTTTGTTTGTAGGAAAAAATAACACAAAATGTCTGACAGAAAGTGGGTAACCGAACCTGATGTATACGTATGTCCATTGTCAAAGGAAACTCAAGAAATCGCTAGGGAGGAGCTGAGGGAAGAGGAAAACTCCAGGGCTTCCGCTTTAGAATCAATGCGAGAATGGATTAAACAAAACCCAAAGATTAAAAATTGCCGAATGGGTAATTAAGACATAATTCTTTTAGTTTATATAACCTGCTAATTCAGTTCATAATATCCTTTATTTGTACAAAGGTTGTCCTAAAAAAGTTATGATAGAACCACAGATTATACAGATTATAATCTTTGTTTTTTCTTTATTGTTTTTCGTGGTTCCAATTTTCGGAATCGGGCACTAGATAGGTGACTAGTTTGCGCACATAGCACGCCCTCTTATGGCCTCTAAAATTGTGCACAGCGCCTGACCGGCACAGTTATTAGAGAGATATCGGAAAACCGAATAGAGTCATCCAGTATTTACGCGTACCTTATCATGGTTACGATATGCGCGAGTCAATTTTTAACGCAATACCCGCTAATAACGTTACCGCCTGACGTAATTTGCGGATCAATTACACAAAGCGCTCCTTCTTATAAGCGCTCTTTCTAAATAACCTCTGATAACGTTTAAAAATTGCTTAAATGGGATGTGCGGGTATTTGACAACCGGAGCCGGCCGGCGAGATCTTTTATTTTAGGTTATGTTTGAATTGTTTTGAATTATTGCTTTAGTTTTATTAGGTAATTTGATATTTAAGTAGCTGGGATTAGTTTTAATTAAATAAATATGGCCCAAAATATGGATTCCACCTCTTCCAATACTAAAGAACCTATAAAGAGTCTTAGGTTTACAGCAGATGATGACTTAGACCTTCTAAGAGAATTTGTTGCTTGTTGCCCTAAACCCACTGGCAGACGTTGAACAATAAAGCACTGGAAATAAGCACTTTAGCCCTTTAGTTTTAAAATACCTAGTAAACAAAACAATTTCTAAGTTTTAAATTCAAAGTTAGGTTAAGTTTAAATAGCGGACGCGACGCGATCAGAATTTTTTCCAATCCGATAACTATAAATGAAGAGAGTTAATACCACCTCACGTACAGGAAATAACACCTGGCCTTATTAACGTCCATGCACGCTATTCGGTTTAGCGATATCTCTCTATTACGCTGTTTATTGTTATTTTACGCGAGTTTATTTTTGCGCATAGGAAATTTGACTCGTTTGCACATCGTCATAAAAAACAACTTTCCCAACATCACCTTTTGCAAGCATTCTTTTGAGAGTACTTCCATATTTTGCTTTAAAATAAATAATAAACAATATCGTAGGCACTTAGTAAGCACTTTGTCACAACCCACAACACAAAATGAACGTATTTATACACTCTATAGCTCTAAAAACTTTAGACACCATTTTCGCATTTAAAATTGACAAAATAATTAACTCAAAATTTCTCAGCTGTTATTTTTATAAGTTTACCATAGGCAACTAAAAATACACACTATCATGACAAGGACTACAATGACGTCACAACTGTCAGCTGAAGCGCGGGAAGAGGCGAACGTACGTCTTATGAGGATGAGCAATCCTATTAGTTTACCGTTCTTGGTTTTATCATCATTCTTCCGAAGAAAAATTTATGATCAATTTAAAAAAATAAAAAGTTCGCAAATTTATCATTTCACTCAAATAACTATCTACTCAACATTGTTAATTTTTTGTCAATAACGATATGTATTGACTATTTCCATTCTAAATATCTTGAGACGGTTGCTAGTAGCGATTTTTACCAAGATACATTTTTTACACCAATTTTCATCCAAATATTGACGTTACTTCAGAAATTATTTGGAAAAAATCGAAATAAAAACGAAATTTCTACACCCTATATCTCCAGCAGTAAGCATTTTTGAACATACATTTATACGAATTTTTTACTTATTTTTATCTGCAGAATATGCTGCCGAAGTTTCTGGAATACAGTTCGGACCACCCTGTATATTAATTGGTTCAAAATGTGTACATTTTCTCTTGCCACCTCTCCATGCCGCTCTGTCTCTCCATGCACCGAGCTTTTTCTTCCATAATTTTCAGTCACTTCCTGCCAACTTCTTCTAGGTCTACCCGCTTTTTTTCTTCCTGCACGTTTTTAGTTTATAATTTACTTTGGGATTCATATTTCTCTTATTCTTTGGATATGCTCGTACCATGTTGTTCCCTATCTCTTCCACTATTGTATGTTGAACTTCCATAATCTCTCTTATGCGTTCATTAGTTATTGGTTCGAATCTTGATTTGCCAGCTCCATCTCCTCCAAAAATCCATCTCTATAGCTTCTAACAGTAACTAAATTGCTTCTAATAGTAACTATTCAAACAAAAACTAAAATTGAATTGATTGATACAAAAATGTTCTAGTAACATTTCAGGATCTATTTGGACTTTGCACAGTACCTCACAAAACTCTTGAACAAAAAGACTACTGCAGACTATCTGCAATTTTATATGCACATGTATTCCACACATTTATCCACATTCGAAGCCCATTTTTTGGTAGGAAATACTGATAATTCCAGCGGATTTTAATTGGAATAAAAAACGGAACTGGAGAAAGCTGATACCGCGCGACAGTTTGTTTGAAACCGTCAAACGGACGACACAACTCTGCACTTCGTAAAGCTGTTTTACGTAGTGTTACAAATCCTCCGACAAAGACGAGCTTTTAGGATTACAGGATTGCCTCGATGTAAATGCCCGAATTGTTAATTCTAATTGATAATTAGCGTCCGGAACGTATATTTCCCGTTCTACTGTTTGCCATTGCAGACGAATCCCACTAATTATACCGACGAATGGATTTCGGAAATAATATAATATCGCCCTTTAGGTACGCCGCGATCCATAAACGAGGCCTGCTCTGAATACTAGAGAAAATATTCAGAGCATTTATGCTAAACTTTTTATACTGTTACTTACTTACTGCCATTACTTGCTGACGAGTATTTGATACGCATCAGAAGATGGTTACGCAAGGCGTTTTCTTTCATGGGCTTTTCAGTGATTGAAAAGACCGATACGTGATGTTGTCTCCAGGGCCGTCCTTAGACTGTTGGCCGCCTGGAGCAAGCCCGAAAAAATGCACCCCCCCTACAGACAATCGTTTTTTAAGAATCAGGTGTGAAAAAAAATTATGAAAGTGGAGCCACAGACGGTAAAAAAATATTATGAAATATTATCAATTATCAAAATGTCACCCTTTCATAGTTTAATTCATAGATTAGTAATGTTTCCGCTGAGCCCCCAGATAATTTTAAAAAAGAGTTGAATATTATTAAACAAATCGCCATCAACAATGGATATAAGTGTTCCCTTTTTGATAATATGCTAAGGAAAATACTAAAGAAAATATTAATGAAACATTTTTATTCCGCTAATTCTAAAGACAATAGCAATTACCGACTTTTAAACTACATTCCTAATTTAACTAACAAAATATCAAATAATCTCAATAAAATAGGATGTAAAACTATTAACGTAAATAAAAGAAATTTAGGTCAAATTTTATTAAATAATAAAGACAAAACTAATGTCAAAAATAAGTCGGGTGTATATAGGGTGGATTGCAATACTGTGATGCCGTGTACATAGGCCAAACAGGTAGAAATTTAGATATAAGGATTAAAGAACATGTAAAGTATATTAATAATCTCCAGCATAGTTCTGGTCTTGCAACTCATTGTATAGTAAATAATCACAAAATTAATGAAAACTCAATTAAGTTACTACACAGAGAAACAAAAGGTAGACGTTTAAATTACATTGAACAGTTAGAAATACTAAAATCTGTTAAAAACGAAAATAATGTAACGACCAACAAGGATTTCTAAACACATTTTTTATTACCCCTATTGTAAACTCTCTGAACCCACCCCCATAGCAAATATATATATAGTTACAGTGTAGTTAGACGATTAGTTCTTAAAAAACTCTTGAAAAAGGCCTAACAAGCCGAAACATATATGTAGAGTTAAAGTTACTCTTATTAAAACTTTTTTGATACGTCTAAACGCGTGTTTTATTAAAATACAAATATTATTAAACGCTTTCCGAAAAAAAAGGAAATAAATATTACAAGATTTTCAGAATTAGCATTTAAATTTTGTATTTAAAAGGAGCGTCACGTGGTACCTAACAAGAATAAAAAAACATTATAAGGTACATTAGCCAAACTAACACCTAAAACTAGATAATATAAATTATTATAAATTATTAACAAAACAAAGTTCGTAATAAATACATACACATAATCCTGAGAAACAAAATTCCTAACATGGACAAAACTTAAACTTTTTTCTTGCTTTTTTTTCGGCAAACTCTGAAATAAAATCGTCGATGTTTAGACTGTTCGCTATTTTGTGCTCAATAGATATTAAAGATAATCCGCTTAATAGTTCTTGTGTCATACTTGATCTCAGGTAATTCTAAATTATTTTGAGTTTAGGAAAACTTCTCTCTCCGGTTGCCACTGGAACCGGCAGCGTTAATAAGATTCTAATGGAGATGTAAATATTTGGAAAGTTTCCAATCAGATCGTGAATTTTTAAATATTTTAGTGTTTGTTTTGGATAACTGAAGAATATCATGTTTGTCTCCGTCCGTTAAATAGAGATGAAGATCCATATAATGCTTTGTTATTTCCTCTCGGTTGATATTCCTGAGAACTGTGAAGTCAAAAACGAAAAATAACCCGAGTGAGCTTTTAACAGGTCAAACCTTTCTTGGAGAGCCTCATGGATTGTATCCAGGACAACAAAGAAAAATTCGATTTTAAACTTTTCCTGTGGATCTAAAATTGGCTCATCCACTTATTCATACAAAAACTGTCTAGTTTTTTTTCTGGGACGAGCTCTAATGTCATTAGTAAAAACTGCTTCAATTTCCAGCTCTTCTGCCAGCTTTGCAGCATCCACTAATATCTCTCTAAAATGGTCGTCAGTCCTTATTTTGACAAAATAGTCGTCGATAGCTTTTAGAGCTTTTGTGGACTCAATGATGTCGAGTTTCTCATTCTGAAGCAGTTTACTAGTTGCAGTTCTTGTAATTGCTGTAATGTTTTTGCAACTAGAGCGCAGCTATCAGCGTCCTGAAGTTCTCTGATGAATTTTATACGTGTTTTTGCTCTTGTGAGTCTTTTTATGTTAAACAGACCGCCGCCATACCTGTATCTAACACCCATTCCTCTTTCCTGCAGTTATGTATATTATTTAAAAAACAGTAAAGAGAAAATATGTTTCTTTTATAGAGATCTACTAGTCCTGTGAAAATAGTTATCTTCATTGTATATGTTTCTAAAAGTAAAAATGCTTTGATTTGTTCACTTGTTTTGCTTCATAAAAAATATAAATATATGTTTTCATAAAAAATACGTTTTCCAATTTTTGGCTTCTTTGAAAATACACACACCGGAGAAATCTAGGGATATCATTTTATTAAAGTTAAAAATAAATGTTTTGAATAAACAACCACATATTTGTAGGCCGATTCTTTCTACTTCGATTGAAACGAAGTAGTCACACTAGTTATTTCTAAATTTGGGATATTTGCAGAAGTGTTTGTGCATTTTTTGTCAAATGTATAAAAAGCACCTAAAAAAAAAATATTGTATTTTTAATAAACTGTGGTAGATTTTAATTAAACTAATCTTGCTTTGTCCAAGCCTAGCATAACTGGGCCTCTAGTCTTGAAACACCAAATAAAAATACTATATTCCTTCATTGATATTTTAAATCTCAACAAATTAAGATAAATCAAACATAGAGATGAGATAAAAAAAGTTTGTTATACACGATGTTATACAAAATAATGACTAAAAAAAAATAAAAAAAAAAAAAAAAAAAAAAATAGTAATACATTTTCAAAATGAAGCTTTAAGCTTCATTCAGAACGTCGACACATTAGTTGAATATAATAAATTAGTGGTCTCAATCAGCGTAGAAGTTTGTTCCTTTAATTTCAATGTAAGCATTCAGAACGTCAAAATTAGTGGTAGACATTTTTAATTAAGCTTTATTGAGAACCTCAGAATTAGTGGAATAAAATTAGTGGTTCTTAACTCATCTAGAAGTTTGTTCCTTTAATTCCAATGTAAGCATTCAGAACGTCAAAATTAGTGGTAGACATTTCTAATTGCTTTATTCAGAACCTAAGAATTAGTGGAATAAATCAGTAATTAGCCTAGAAGTTTGTCCTTTAATTTCAAATGTACAGACCAGAACGTCAAAATTAGTGGTAGACATTTTAATTAAGCTTTATTGAGAACCTCAGAATTAGTGGAATAAATTAGCTGTTTCAATTAGCGTAGAAGTTTGTTCCCTAATTTCAATGTAAGCATTCAGAACGTAAAATAGTATCGACATTTTAATTGCTTTATTGAGTTAACCCCAGAGCTATTGAGTAGAACCCCTAGAGTTAGGAATAAATTAGTAATTCTTAATTAGCGTAGTTTGTTCCTTAATTCAAATGTAAGCATTCAGAACGTCAAAAAATTAGTGGTCGACATTTTAATTGCTTCATTGAGAACCCCAGAATTAGTGGAATAAATTAGTGGTTTCAATTAGCCTAGAAGTTTGTTCCTTTAATTTCAATGTAAGCATTCAGAACAAGTCAAAATTAGTGGTAGACATTTTAATTAAGCTTTATTGAGAACCCTAGAATTAGTGGAATAAATTAGTGGTTCTACCTAGCCTAGAAGTTTGTTCCTTTAATTTCAATGTAAGCATTCAGGAACGTCAAAATTAGTGTGGTAGACATTTTAATTGCTTCATTCAGAACCTAAGAATTAGTGGAATAAATTAGTGGTTTCAATTAGCCTAGAAGTTTGTTCCCCTAATTTCAATGTAAGCATTCAGAACGTCAAAATTAGTGGTAGATACTTTTAATTAAGCTTTATTGAGAACCCCAGAAATTAGTGGAATAAATTAGTGGTTTCAATTAGTGTGGAAGTTTGTTCCTTTAATTTCAATGTAAGCATTCAGAGATTCAGAACGTCAAAAAATAACATACTTTTAATTGCTTTTATTTGGAGAACCCTGAGTTATTGAGAACCTCAGAGTTAGTGGAATAAATTAGTGGTCAATTAGCCTAGTGCCGTCTCCCTGAATTTCTCATAATGTAAGAATCTAGAACGTCAAAATTAGTGGTCGACATTTTTAATTAAGCTTTATTGAGAACCTCAGAATTAGTGGAATAAATTAGTGGTTTCAATTAGCCTAGAAATTTGTTCCTGAATTTGTACAAGCACTAGAACGTCAAAATTAGTGGTAGACATTTTAATTAGTTTAATGAGGAACCTTAGAATTAGTGGAATAAATTATGGCTCTCAATTAGCCCAGAAGTTTGTTCCTAATTTCCAATGTAAGCATTCAGAACGTCAAAATTAGTGGTGGACATTTTTAATTGCTTTTATTGAGAACCTCGCAATTAGTGGAATAAATTAGTGGCCTCAATTAGCGTAGAAGTTTGTTCCTTTTAATTTCAATGTAAGTAATTTAAAATAAAAAAAAAAAAAAAAAAAAATACATTTTTAATTGCTTTTATTGAGGAACCCTAGAGCACAGGAACCCTAGAGTTAGTGTAGCTAAATCAGTGGCTCCATCTTAGTGCAGAAGTTTGTTTCTCTAATTTTAATACAAGCATTCAGAACGTCAAAATTAGTGGTAGAGCATTTTTAATTAAGCTTTATTGAGAACCTCAGAGTTATTGAGAACCTCAGAGTTAGTGGAATAAATTAGTGGTTTCAATTAGCCTAGAAGTTTGTTCCTTTAATTTCAATGTAAGCATTCAGAACGTTAAAATTAGTGGTAGACATTTTTAATTAAGCTTTGTTGAGAACCTCAGAATTAGTGGAATAAATTAGTGGTTTCAATTAGCGTAGAAGTTTGTTCCTTTAATTTCAATGTAAGCATTCAGAACGTCAAAATTAGTGGTCGACATTTTTAATTAAGCTTTATTGAGAACCTCAGAGTTATTGAGAACCTCAGAGTTAGTGGAATAAATTAGTGGTTTCAATTAGCGTAGAAGTTTGTTCCTTTAATTTCAATGTAAGCATTCAGAACGTCAAAATTAGTGGTCGACATTTTTAATTAAGCTTTATTGAGAACCTCAGAATTAGTGGAATAAATTAGTGGTTTCATTTAGCCTAGATGGTTGTTCCTTTAATTTCAATGTAAGCATTCAGAACGTCAAAATTAGTGGTAGACATTTTTAACTAAGCTTTATTGAAAATCTCAGAATTAGTGGAATAAATTCGTGGTTTCAATTAGCGTTGAAGTTTGTTCCTTTAATTTCAATGTAAGCATTCAGAACGTCAAAATTAGTGGTAGACATTTTTAATTAAGCTTTATTGAGAACCTCAGAATTAGTGGAATAAATTAGTGGTTTGATTTTAGCCTAGATGTCTGTTCCATTTTAATTTCAATGTAAGCATTCAGAACGTCAAAATTAGTGGTCGACATTTTTTAATTAAGCTTTAATGAGAACCTCCAGAATTAGTGGAATAAATTAGTGGTTTCATTTAGCCTAGATGTTTGTTCCTTTAATTTCAATGTAAGCATTCAGAACGTCAAAATTAGTGGTAGACATTTTTAACTAAGCTTTTATTGAAAATCTCAGAATTAGTGGAATAAATTCGTGGTTTCAATTAGCGTTGAGAAGTTTGTTCCTTTAATTTCCCTCAATATAAGCATTCAGAACGTCAAAATTAGTGGTGGTAGACATTTTTAATTAAGCTTTATTGAGAACCTCAGAATTAGTGGAATAAATTAGTGGTTTCATTTAGCCTAGATGTTTGTTCCTTTAATTTCAATGTAAGCATTCAGAACGTCAAAATTAGTGGTAGACATTTTTAACTAAGCTTTATTGAAAATCTCAGAATTAGTGGAATAAATTCGTGGTTTCAATTAACGTAGAAGTTTGTTCCTTTAATTTCAATGTAAGCATTCAGAACGTCAAAATTAGTGGTAGATATTTTCAATTTGTAGAAAAAGTTATCAAACTTTTCCACTAATTATACTTCAAAGTTTGCGAGAAATATCATTTTGGCCATTGATTATCTTCCGTCAAGAGAAATAGTGGTTAGAAATCAAAAGTTGATTGTTTTAGCTTCGTTCGTGTTTGTCTTATTACCGATTCTGAACCGTCCTAGAACTCTACAGCACATGCGTAGATGAAAAAATTGCGACATATCTCTATGGGACAACTGACTAACGCAAGCTGTTGCTGTTGCTAAGATATTCTATTAATTTTAATCGTGTTTAGTTAGTTTTTCAAACATTGTGAATGGTCGTAAACTAAAAAGTATAAAGTGTAATTGAAACCACTAATTTATTCCACTAATTGCGAGGTTCTGAATGAAAATAGAAAAAGTTATCAAACTTTTAACTTTTCCACTAATTATACTTCAAAATATGCGAGAAATGTCATTTTATATATATATATGTTATAAATCAAAACTTGATTGTTTTATAAGCTAAATATTAGGCTTTCTCTATGGATACCACTGACTAACGCAAGCTGTTGCTAAGAAGATATTCTATTAATTTTAATTGTGTTTTTTAAATATTGTGAATGATCGTAAACTGAAAAATATATAGTATAATTGAAACCACTAATTTATTCTCCTAATTGCGAGGTTCTGAATGAAGCTTAAAGATGTATTCACACATGAATTATTACATAAAGACTCATCAATTTCAATAAAAATGTAGTGACCATTAAAAGAATAATCCAAACATAGATTACAAATAATTAAAAGTTAACTTTATCTTTAATTAAATTTAATAATTATATATGGCTTTCTGTTTAGTCATACGAATTTACTTTTATTAAAGAAAAAACTCCAATCGCTTTGACGGATCATCTGCCATCTGCCATACTGGGAAAAGTTAACGTGATAATAACTGCATTTAATTCCTTTCGAATCATCAACAAAATTCTACAAATAAATGATGTAATAATCATATTGTTCTTAGTTATAGATATTTCATATTTTATATGTTTATTAATTCTGATTTATATCTTTAAAAATACAAAGGTCATACAGCGTATCATTATGATAAAACAATGTACAACTTTAATGAATTTAATGAATAAAATTCACAATGTCTCTTTTGTCTTTATTTTACTCCAGTGACAACATACACAAAGAAAAGGCTACTAATAGATTAATTAGATATTGGAGAAATTTATTACAACCATTTAAGTCAGTTTTTAATTTGAACAAATTAATTTTTATATAGCTAGATCTAGATCACGTGGATGAAAGAGACAAATAGAAATATAAAAATATACTAGCCATATAAAACTATAAAAAGTTTGCGAATGAAATAATAGTATGGTGGAACAAATGATTATTTAATTATGTTAATAAAATTGTTCTCGAAATGTGTGTTCTCATAGAATTGAACTGAATATAAATGAACACAAAACAAACTATTTTTTTACAAGGTTGAAAGTTTGCTATAGTTCAATCGGATATGCTTGAACGCACACTATATCGTATAGTATATGTCTGTAAGTGCATTAGCATGTGCACTAGTAATTTATTTTTATACAGAGTGCATGGGCAAATTAAATTGTCGAAGTAAATTATTGTACAAACATTCAAATACCTATACCTATATTTAAAGTACATTATTATTTGTGCTGAAAATTTAATGTTTTAATATATGTATATAGTCTGTGAAACGAATAACTTTGAATTTGACAGTTCCCGCGGGCTTTTCTAGTGTTAATTTTATTAGGTTAGCAACTTGCGGTCATGCTGACGCAATGCCGTCTCTAATAGAACAGCCTCAGCGAGATTTATGACGTCAGGCTAGTTAGATACTACGGAATAATAAATATGTTGTAGAATACATGGAAAACATAATTATTCCTCGTATTTTTGGTTTGTATTTTAAAAATGATATAGTTTACATGAAATATACAGTTAATAAATACAATATATATACCTATTTATAGTAATAAATACTTTGGCAAATAAACCATGAACCATAAAAATGCAGCAAATGTTTAAAATATACAAATAATGAATAGGTACATAAGATAATGGGTAAAATGTAAAATATATTTTAAATTTTGGGGTTTGAAAATCGATCTAATTTAATAAAAAACATTCAATATCTAATAATAGTAAAAAAATGTTTTTTAAAGTCATGTAAACTATATCATTTTTAAAGTACAAATCAAAAATAGGAGGAATAATTATGTTTTCCATGTAATTTACAACATATTTATTAATCCGTAGTATCTAACTAGCGTGACGTCATAAATCTCGCTCCGAGACTGTTCTATTAGAGACGGCATTGGTCTGACATTTAGAAATGTCAAAAGCTGATGACATTTTACTTTTGACAATTATGACATTTTGCAAGAAGAGGAAGAACTGTCACTTGTTTTATTATTTTCCTTTTTTATTTCACGAAAGTAAAAAGAGTTACCTATCTGATTCGTTCAGGCAAAGGTTCAGGCACTCAATTTAAAGAATATCGGTAACTTCTTTGACATTTTATATTTGCCATGTGGGTAAAAAATAACGGTCAAAAATCAAAGTTATTCATTTTATAGACTATATCTACTTAAATATACAGGGTGTTTTATAAAACATGTGCCACCTCTAATGGGGAGATTCCTCACGTAAAAATAAGATTATTTTTCATATCAACATAGCTCTGATTCTGCTTTCTTTCGTAGCTACAGGATGTTAAAATCTTAATAATTTTGCGATTTATTATAATTTTCTTCCAAGTAGTTTTAGTGATTCGAATGAAATTTTGAGAGTAAAAGTTATTATAAGTGCTACATATTTTAATACTAAAAAAGTGTGGATAAATTCATCAGGGACGTGCATATAGGTTATGACTGGAATATTTTAAAAAAAACATATGCACCACTGCCTTTTTTTCTTTTGATATCAAAATTGTGTAGGCCGTTTAATTTCATTTAAAAAATGTCTCTTGATATTTTGTCTAATTCGGCCTCCTTGATGAGATAAACGCAAATTTGTTAATCACAATAAAATTAATAAATTATATATTTTACCTAATTCATTACTAAATATTATTAATTTATTAGTCCAACATAAAGCAATTTTAAATTAAAAAAAAAATGATGGTATTTAAATTAATTACAAAACCCCAATTTTAAAAAGTTTTAACATCCAGTAACTCTAGAACAATGCATTTCCATACTCATATTTATAGGAACGTTTTTTCATATATTTTGATGAGGAATCAATGAGTACTTATTTAAAACTTTCGCTAGTTAATGATATTAACATTTTTTAAAGGTTGCTATTAGACTTGGATCAAGACAAATTAATAAAATTGCGTTTATCTCATCAAGGAGGCTGAAATGGACAAAATATCAAGAGACAACTTTTAATCGGCATTAAACTGCTTACGCTATTTCGCTAATAAGAGAATAAAAATCAGTGGCGTACATGCTGTTTTTTTAGAAAAGTATCCCAGTGATAACCCATATGCACGTCCCTGTCGAATATGTCGACACTTTTGTAGATTTAAAATATGTCGTATTTATAGTAACTTTTACCCTCAAAATTTCATTCGAAACGCTAACAGTACTTAGATTATTAAGACTTTAACACCCTGTAGCTACGAAACAAAGCAGAATTGTTGATATGAAAATGACACATGTCTTGGAGATCTTTGAAACACCCTGTATAAGTAGACAATTTTATAGAGTTTATTTTGTTTACATAAATTCAGAGAGAAAATCGGAACAAAATTTTTAACTTTTGAATCGAATTTTTTATTAAAATAAATTTTATTTTGAACCTATTTCAAGCATTTTGGTTTGGACTATATCTATAAGAAAAAATGTCTGGGATTGTAACAGTTTCCACTAAAAGAAGCGTTCGCGTTACATATTTATAAGCTGTTTTTGGTGCATGTTTACGAATGCAAATTTATAGTTGAAGTACACCATATTAATTTAAATAAATATTCACATACGTGGTTACTGGTATGCATAATAATTAAAGTGATAGAGAATCAAAAAACGTATGTGGTATGATATGTTGTATAATGGATTATGGATGCAAGAGTATAAAAACAACCATTTTTTCCATGTGAAAAAAAAATCGTTCTTTGTATACAGGGTTGTTCACCACATACGACACGAAGTATTGTAGCTAAACGACTAGATTTTTACAAATTGTAAGTTTTGGATTCGTTGAAGGACTATTAGAGCTACAATTTAAAAATATTTTTACAAAATACAGAGTGTCCCAAATAAATAAAAAATATCAAAGTTGTATTTTTTTTAAATGGAACTTACCCTATATATTATTACATTTTTAGTTTCTACGCTTAAAATAAAGGTAAATTTGATTAAGGTTTATTACATAAACCTTACCGTTTTTGAAATATTTTCAATTTTGTGAATTGCAGTATAAATTTTAAGGCTTCATTTCTCCGAGGGTATCATAGTTTTTATTACTAAATATCTACTGAAGTTTATTTATTGATCAGTTATTGTGTTGCAATAATAAAAACTTTACTACCTTATACAGAGTGTCTAAAAATTAATTTTAAATAATTACTAGCTTTAAACGGCAATAATTTGTTTAATTTAAATGGAACACCCAGTATATTTTATGAGATTCAGATGCACAATTTAATTGTCTATCAAATTGTATTACTATTTTTTACCTATCTCTTCAAGTTTCCGTAGAAAATGAATTTTCTTGTAATTTAGAACCCATTTATCAATATACCCATGGAATACTGACATTTTAGATTATTTCTAAAGATGACCCAAATTTTTAAAGAGTACAGATACTAATATTGTCGATATAGTTCGTTTATTTCATTAAAAAAAACTGTTTAAATATTTGTTAAAAAGGACCAATTAATATGATTCCAGTATTCAAACTACATTAATTGACTGTTTGCGTTGATTAATAATAATTGCTCCAAATACTAAAAAGCTGAATTATGTATGTGTATTAGACAGTGTGGTAAAAAGTAACACCTTAAAATGATATTTAATTTTTTGACAAATGCTTATTTATAACAACAGAGACCTTCATCTTCATAACTTATTATTGTATTGATTTCTGATTCAAATCCACATTTATTTAGAATAGTTTATTAACGAACACAATTAAGTATGTAGTTAATTAGTATTTGGGCGGAAATACTGGTGGTATATTTAATTAATGGTATACTCTTTGATAAAGATTTAAATAGTTTTCTTTTTGCATAGAAATGGGCTAGTAATATTGTCGTTTTACTAAAAACGATAATATTACTAGCCTGTACATTTTGTACATTTGTTGTTTTAAAAACAATCTAAAATGTCAATATTCCATGGGTATATTGATAAATGAGGTCTAAATTATAAGAAAATGCATTTTCTACGAAAACTTGAAGGAATAGGTAAGAAGTGGTATAATACAATTTAGAACAATCTTTTACAAAAAATCGTCATTTTGGGTAATTTTTATTTCTGTTAATTGTAATTCGAATTTGTCTGTTCGAGTAAATATCTTTTTGGTTAATTTTCTTTCCGATCAATTGTTTTCGGGTAATTCTCCTTCGGTGAATTGTTTTCGGGCAATTTTATTAAATCCGTTATATTGCCCATGCAGTAAAAATATAGGCGAAGTATTTATACCCAACCAGCTGTTACTGGTAATTCGCGAAATTTATATAACAGTAACCACTATAGCTAATTTTTTCAACATCACATTCTAAACAAAACTCAGGACCAAAACCTATAATATTACGAAAATATCAAGATCTACAACCCCTTTGCACTGATGATGAACCTGTCATTCAACTCAATTAACTAAATAATTATTAAAAATATATTAGTTAAAATATGTATTTTTGTATAAAAAACAATATTATTAAAATAAGCTAGACAAGAGTATTTTAACTTATTTTGTCTTTGCTTCTAGAATGAATATTGTCTTTGTTTTCAGTTGATTTATTCTAACGCGAATAAAAGTATTTAAAAATATTTGTTTCTGATTTTTTGGTGATTTCTAGATATTTTCTTGTATGTATGTACTGTATTTTCTTGTATGTAATCCATAATGTAAATATTGTATTTTTTTTTTCTTATTAGGAACACTTTACCATCATTTTTAAATTTATTTTACATGGGCGTATGTATACTATTCGTTCGGAAACAAATTTATTATTATTATAACAAAAAGACCTATCTCTATTAAACAACTAAAAATAAATTATTTATTAGAATTTACGCCCAATTTATCTTCAGAACGTGTCCTCAAGCTTTCCGTTTAAGTGTTAATACAAAAACACTATTAAAAAATTAAAGACTTTACAGTTATTGGCCAAATAAAGCAAATTTTCTTAAAATTGCTCTCCTGAAAAGTAGCAAAAATCGAGATACGCCTTTTCGTCATAAAGCCGACGATATGAACCTGCGGCTCAAAAAAGTTTAAATCCTGTTAATTATACAGAAAGATTTAAACAATATACAAAATTTTCATAATTTTTTACCAACAAAGTCGTAACAATAGATGTGCATACATAATAAATAATGCACTATTATTAAGCACATAGTCCTAAATAGATAACGGTTTTATTAATATTTTCTAAGAAAACAAAAACTATGTTAAGATTCTAATTTTAGATTCTCTTGCTGCTGGCTATAAATCATGTCATTAATTAAACATGTAAACATTGAATTTTACTGTAGGTATGTATATGTATCCTAAAGAACTACAAGCAATAAAGTAGGTCTCAAAATTAATTTAACAAAAACTAAAGTTATATACCTAAAACGAACTAATAGACAGAAAAGACATTCTAACAAATAACACAACACTGGAAATAATAGAAGAATACATATATTTGGAACAACTACTACCAACACAGTATCTCTACTACCAGAAATCAACAGAAGAATTAAGTTAGCATGGAGTCATTGTGGAAGAAACTCAATCATATTCACTTTTTTGCCACTTTATCTAAAGAAGAAAACATTCGACCAATGTGTATTACCATCATGAACGATGCATGCGAAACCTGGAGACTTAAAACGGACATTATAAGATAATTACAGGTCGCACAACGATCAATGGAAAGAAATATGCTGGGAATACCCAATTAAGACCGTAAAAGAATAGAGTGGATACGACAAAAGATCCAGATAATTGATGTCATCAATAGAATGAAATCCCTCAAGTGGCAATGGGCAGGACACCTGGACACCACAGACAAGAGATGGACCACAAAAATTACAGCATTGTATCCACGAGGAATTAAGAGACCTAAAAGAAGACCAAACATGAGATGGGACCGTGATATTAGGAAATTAGCAGGGATAACTTGGGCCCGCATAGAAAACAATAGACAACAATGGGCCCAATTACAAAGAGAGCATCTAAATATGTGAGGGAGGCTACACCATAATTGGAAATGGTTGAATAAGCTGAAAATGATGATGATGATGATGATGTATATGTATTGTAAGTTTTTAAAAATAATGAAAAATTGGTTTTGGAGCTACGTTTACTTATGACTAAAAATCAACTACAATCAATTCTGTGTATTTGTAGTAATTCATTATCTAATTCTGAATTAAATTTAAAAATATACTTGCTATGTCATACTGGATGTTAACATTAATTCAGTGGTGACTCAGATTTATTACTAACGCCATTGGTATAATAATTGCATAAAGCTAACATACTAAATATGGCAAAAATTCTCCAATCTTTGCTTTTTTATTTCTACCAAATGCATGATTTTGTATAGTGTTATCTATCGAGGTATCTATATACAGTGTACGTCAAAAAGTTTTCAACAAACGTTGCAAGAAATGCTAATAAGTCTAAAATACTACCGTAGTACCGTATGATCGAAAAAAAAACGACGTCCAGTTGGCTTAGAAATGAACATCGATGACATTTCCCATATAATTTTACGTATGAAATGACAGCGATCTTCATTTCATAGGCATCTCTGAAGCTGTTTTTCGATCATACTGCATTTTCGAATTACCGTATTGGAAACGGAATTTACACCATTTTTTGACAATTTTGTTTGACGCATCACTTGATCATGTTTTGATCATGTTGACATCATTGTTTTGAATTTTTGCGAATTTGTTGGGCCTTTCTGGGTTAATTTTTTATTTTATAACTGTGTTTACGCTTTAATGTTTCTTGTTTTTAATTATGGATACAACTTTTTCCACCAAAAAAAGTTAAATTCGTTTGCATTCACCATTAATTTTTTTGTAATCTTTGGGACCTTTTAATTCTAGCTTAGGTAATAATTATTAGATGCACAATACAAGTAGTTCTGCGGTTAATCCATATTCTTCTTTGCGTCTGTTTTTTTATGTAATAAACTTTCTGTCAATTCCAAAGCTCAAATTTTGTCAGTTTGAAGTACAGAAGTACAGCCTAAACGCAATGTCGCCATTTTGATTCAACTAACAGAAGTTTTTTGATATCCAATGCGTAAACACGGAAGTAACTTGACTTCTAAAATGCTCCTTAACTCATTATCTAACCCCACTCTTCACGAGGATAACGTGTGTGTTTTTTTTATTTGCCACCATGACAGTTGTCACATGTGTCAAAATTATGTATTTACAATAACTCAATAATAAAAGGATCGATCTCCTGAGGACTTGTTTCATCTAAACATTGTATCATTGTACTTATGCAATTGCTTTTTAAAAATCGCGCTCAAATGCTACAGCGTCAGGTCATAGCCACAGAACTCCCGTTACAATCATTATCTCCCCCCTCCCCCTCCCTCAAAACATTATCCCATAACCTTAAATTAAGATGTCTTACCTGTCTTTTGAATGCATCGGGCATGGTGAACGTACTCGAGATCCAACAATAGGTGTTGACTATATGGGTAGGCAGACCATCCACGATACACTGGATGGGATTACCCACGAACTGATTTGCAGTAATAATTAGACTGCAGGCCATCAGAAGAGCTGTGGTGAAGAGATTGTGCATCCTGAACACTGCACAATCAGTTACAATCTCTTGGTACTTGAGATAGTGTGCTAAACTGCCTAGTAACCTGTACATGATGAAGCTTGTATTGTTGGATGAGCCTTAAGGAATGTAACGAGGGTTGTAATGGATGAAAACAAGGTTTCCTGAAAACAAAGCTCGTCGTTGTGTTCTCAAAGGGCTTGTTTTAGGGTTGTCACAGATCAATACCAAGCTTGGAATAATCAAAAGAAAATGTTAGTATAAAAGTTTCAGAGCCTCCTAAAATTACCAGTTTTTAACGCGTGGATGAAGAACGTCCTTCACTAATCAAATATCAAAGCTTCCATTCCCAGGAAGGCTTCGCAGATTCACCTCTAACAGATTCTGCGAGCACTGATTTGACACAAAGTAAACTTCAACCATTCAAAATAACAATTTTAATAGACGAAATTTTTTAACAATTTCCTCCCAAACCTCAGTGAAAGGATAAATGTCTCAAGAGCTAATTTTAACCAAGATACCGAAGGTTTGAGTTGTAATCATCTGAGGGGACGAACGTCAATTCACCCATAATCGTGTGCGAACCATGTTGTTTTCGATGTTTTTCAAACGGAGAACGTAAATAATCGTCCGCTTTGAGAGCGGTGGCTACTGAGTGACGGCAGGCAAGCTGGGCTTTCGTGTGCCCCTTCCTCTGCCCCCGCCTGCCGACGCCAGTGGCTTAGCGGTTGCGTTCCTACGTCTGCGTTTTACGGGGGAACGCGTGCAGACGCGGCTGAATGTCACTGGAGGCTTCGGCTGCGACGTTGCCAGGTTTAAGGTCACTAAATTCCTTATAGTGCAATCGAATTTTTTTTGTAGCTTTATGTGCTGATTTAGAATGCATCTGGTTTAAATGAGTATTTGACTACAGACGAATATTTGTAAATACTAGTGAATAAAAAGATAAGAAAGAAAACGAACAATAAAGCGACTACGAGGGTGCCTGGTTGGACAAAATATTAAGACAACAACTTTTAATCGGCATTAAACGGCCTACCTATTACAATTTTGTTATCAAAAAAAAAAAAAAAAAAAAAAAATTGTTTTTTTTAAATAGTCAAGTGAAAACCCATATGTACGTCCCTGGTGTATATTTCTTTGATCCTTTTTTAGCACTAAAATACGTCGCACCTATAGTAACTCTGCCCTCCTATTCGAATCGCTAGAATCACTTTGAAGGAAACTATAATTATTAATATGGGAGACTGGCCTTGGTTTTGTGGTCTGGCCCGTAAAAAAAGCAAGACTAAGACTAAGACCAGGACTATCGTTTTATCTGCAAGACCAACCGTGACAACCAAAGACCGACAGTGTAAGACCAATGTAGTACTCGTGGTCTTGTTTTCTTTTAAGTGGTTTGGCTTCACATTTCAGTTTATAGATAAATTAAAATAAATAAAGGTAATTTTATTTATTATATCCTCAACCCTATAATTTTTTAAATAAAAATATAAAAAGTTTTTTTTTTCGGAAACTATTACCAGCGAATATGTAATTTTTATGGTAGCCAATTTTATATCAAATGTCCGTCACATATTGGTATAAAGTTATATAATATATTTTTTGTCGAAACATACCAAATATTACCGTATTAGTTAAGTCTGTCATGTTTTTTGAATCACTGTAAAATAAATAGGGGAGAGTAAATAGTGATCGTTGTGCAGTCCGTCTTGGCATCATCATCGACAACAATCAGTGAAGCATGTATCTAACAAGCGCATAGTGTTAATGAAAGTATCATTCGTATTCCTTATCATGTGATGTCATATTAACAGCGCCTCCAGATGGAGCGGACCGTCCGTCGGTTTTTTTTCAAGATAGCCGTCGACGAACTTGTCCGGACGGAGCATACGCAACCATGCGAAATTGTTCATATAAACACATAGTACTTGCTTGAAGTCGCGAACGGTCCATCTGAAAGCTGCCAAGGCGAATTACCCAGATTTTTTTCATAAATTAAGGACAATATCTGGACATTTCGTCAAACTCATAACGTAACCTACTATCTCTGTAATAGTACAATTTTTAAGCCAATGCAGGTGGGTCATTATTTGAGGCTTTAAATGGAAACACCCTTTTCTATGTGAGATAGACAAAAACTAATTTCGGTGTCTGGAGCTCAATTTTGTCAAAAACAGTGATGGCAAAACCCCATATCGATATCTGTTACCGTCTCTGAGTTACGGGGTGTTTTTTCAAAAATATGATTTTTTTTTTTTTTTTTAATTTGTTTTTGTAATTTGTATTTTTTGCAGCATTTTCCAAAGCACCTTTTACGTGTAAAATTCTAATGGGTTACATGGGTGTTAAAAATTAATAATTTAAGAATTATCAACAGAAAATTTTATGATTTTTGAGTATGGGACACCTTGTATATTTTAATTTATATTTTTTTTTTTTTTTTTTTTTTTTCAAAAATATAACACACTGATATTTTGCTCGATTCCCCTTCGAGATATAGAGTATATAAAATTCGCCCGCTTTAAATACAAGAGGCTTTGAATAATCGGTTAATGTAAAAAATTCTAGCTGTGAGCATCAGTTAAAAAGAAAATAATATTGCAATGAGAGAGCAGAATTTTATAACAATTTAAAAATATATTTGAATCCAACATCATCACATTTAAATTATATCTATTACCAATAAACAAATAGCTAAACCGAAGACATGAGATTTTGCTACAGGTGTTCGATATATTGACCGTCTTCTGTTATGGACAGATTGGCTAATATTTCTAACTGAACGCAAGTAATACTGA